>NC_084613.1:59971282-60271282 GCF_033978795.1 Nerophis ophidion
ATCCCGAGCCCGGGATTGAACCCAGGACGAGTCAGGACCTCCGTATTGTGAGGCACATGCACTAACTGTACTACCCTAATAAGTTAATTATATTATCATATAGCGTATGTTCTAAATAGCAGTGGTTGATAGGAATAGATTATAAATAGAATAGATACCTAAAATAGAATACATTGTGATCCTGTAGTGCAAATAGAATGCAAAACCGGGACGGCAAACCAAACCTCATGAAAGCTCAGTTGGTTCTGTGTTCCTCATGCATCGTCATAAGGGTCTAGCAATCGGAATCCATTGCTACACAGCACGATTGGAGTTTAGCAGCTCAACAGCTACGAACAGTTCCTCAGTCTGGTAGTCCAACTCCCAATGCTGTGCAGCTCTGGGGAGAGAACTAAGAGAGAGGGTGTGCATGGTGGGTTGGGATCCTAGGTGATGCAGAGAGCCCTTCTTCTGCATCTGCTGCTGAAGATGTCTACAGTGGTGGGAAGGCTGCTCCCCACAATCTTCTGAGCAGCTTTCACCAGCTGCTGCAGTGCCTTCGGCTTATTTGCCGTGCAGCTGCGGTGCTACAATGTTACGAGAATGCTCTTCACATTACCATCCTGATGGCCACCACCCTCTCTTTGGTCATTTTGATGCAAAGGTTGTTACTTTTGCACCAATCCACCAGATGTTCTCCCACCTCTCTGTCAGGCTCATTGTGGTCTGGATGCATCCCACCACTGCTGTGTCATCTACAATCTTCTGGCGTATTTAGCAGTGCAGTCTTAGGTCAGTAGTGTGAAGAGGAGGGGGCTCAGCACACGTCCCTGTGGGGATCCATTGCGGATGGAAGAGGAGACAGTGATGTGGATCCTGACAGTCTGTGGTCTGTTGGTCGGGAGGTTCAGGACCCAGTTCCTTAGGGAGGGACTCAGGGATCTGGGGGATGATGATGTTGAAGGCGGAGGGGAAGTCTAGGAGTTCCTTCTCTCCATGTGGAAGATGATGTCTCAACAATGATGATAAATATATTGATAGCTATATGAGTTGTGCAACAGTTGTAGAAGAAAATTGAGGAAAAATAGTCTTACCTCTTTTTCTTTGACACTGATAGAAGGTTTGAACACAGGCTCCCACTCCCTGCCAGACAGAGAAGCCCCAGGAAGATGCACACTCAGTCACGGTTAGGGAATATATTAAAGAATAATCAATATCTCAAAATATCTGGGAGATTGAATAAGAGTAGTTTGCTCAAGACTTCTTAGAGAAAATAATGGGGTCATACATTCACAGTAGTAAATAACCCCTAATCTGACCAAAGGGATATTTTGTCAAATATACTTGAGTAATATGATAATAAAGCCAGTGGCCCTGATCATATAACTGCAGAACACCTGAAACATGCGAGCCCCAGAGTAGCAGTCCTGCTTTCCATCTGTTTTACAGGCCTGATGTCTCACCGGCTGCTGCCTGACTCCATGATGGCTGTCACTCTGGTGCCGGTCATCAAGGACAGGGCAGGTAAGGTGGGAAGCATGTTTAATTACAGGCCTATTGCACTTGCAAGCATACTTTCTAAAGTTATAGAGATAATTCTATTAGACCACTTAAGCGCTTTTCTTACCACTGCTGACAATCAGTTTGATTTAAAAAAAACTAAGCATGGTACTGACCTTTGTATCTATGCATTGAAGGAAATGATTGATATGTCTAAAGGTAAGAACTCCTCAGTTTTAGTTGGCTATATTGACGCGTCGAAAACCTTTGATAGAATCAACCATCAAAAACTGTTTTTAAAACTGAAAGAGCGGGGTGTGCCTGATAGTATCATCATAATTCTGTCATATTGGTAAGCCAATCAGAGCATGCAGATCAGATAGGGCGATAAAAGCTCAGCAACATTTAAGGTTGAGAACGGGGTACGCCTGGGGGGAATTCTCTCCTCTGACCTCTTCAATCAGTATATGAATGACCTATCTGTCCAGCTCAATACCTGTAGAACACAATGTGTACTTGGTAATACTGTGGTTAATCATCTGATGTATGCGGATGATTTAGCCATCCTGTCTCCTAGCAGTGCTGGCTTTCAACAGCTCCTGAATATATGTACAGATTTTGGTTTAAAATATGATGTGAAATATAATGCAAAGAAGAATGTCATCATAATATGTAGAACAAAAGAAGACAAGGATCTCTCTTTTCCTTCATTCTATCTGTCAGGACAGGTGCTGAGTGTGTGTGATAAAACTAAGTATCTGGGGCACATCATTACTGATAAATTGGGTGATGATGATGACCTATACCGACAGCGGCGTTTGCTGTATGCCCAAGCCAACATTCTGAGAAATAAATGTTATTATTGTACAAATGATGTAAAGATCAACTTATTCAGAGCCTATTGCACTCCTTTGTATACTGCCCCCCTGTGGGGAAAGTATAAGCAGAAAAGCTTTCAGAAGCTGCAGGTTGCTTATATGGATTGTATGAGGCTTCTCCTGGGAATTCCAAGAAGCGCCAGTGCAAGCCGGATGTTTGTTAGTGTTGGGGTGCCCACTTTCTCAGCGTTGCTACGCAACCTTATGTATAAGTTTACGTGTAGGGCATCTGAGTCTGAAAATGACATAATCACTGTGTTAACCAACCCTGGCTGCAGTTCTGTTAGATACTCATCTGGACCGTGGAACCATTGGCACACATGTTTGTATGTTAGAAACTGACATTTTGGCTTTATGTTTCTTTTTATTGTTTTGTTTTTTAATGTTTTAGTGTCCTGTTGTTTTTTTTTTTTAGCGTTTTGTATTGTGTTTTTTATATGTTTAATAGATCTTAAGGTCTGCAACAAAGATTGATGATGATACTGTTGGGACAGAATATTGACATAGCTGTGTGTTGTGTAATTATGTATTACAGTGTATTATCATCCCGTTTTAGTACTGTCTCTCATTAAAACTGCTTCACCAGTCCAAACATGCTTTTTTTATTAACCAAAAATACTAACAATTTGCAGTTATGCTGTTGCAATGGTGTATACATGTAATAATATTTACAAACTTTGAGGTTTCCTACGGCCCCCATTACAAACAATGTTCACACTTTTTTCTGTGAAATAATTTTGATACTTTTTATTTTACGTCAAACTTGGATTGAATTTGATGCATGTTTTGTGCTAAAACTAATTGAAATTGTTAAATGATTTATTTATTTTTTTAGTTTTTTTTGTCAGTGCAAGATTACAATTGTTAGTGCAAGATTACAAATTTAACATATTTACATAATTTTCCTGAAACCTTTTGTGGCAGGACTCGATAGCGTACTTTTGCTTACAAGCCCAGCACTAACATGCCACGGAGAAGCGTGCCACTATATAGCGGAAAGAGTCAAGGAATCCAAATGCGGTTTAATTTTATAAGAAACGCCCTGTCCTTCATTAATGGACGTTTTACATGCGCTTTATAATGCAAAAAACACAGATTGCGGGGCCCTACGCACAATGCGTGAATTGCGTAGAGGGAGGTTCAGCCCTGATAAATAGCTAAACTTTATCCAATCGAAAACATACCTAATGCATGTATTTATTTTTGTTACGTTGGGTGTACTTCATGTGCTTAAAGCTCAATAAATTACTTGAATAAATATATTCCTTCATTACATTTAAAAGTAGCTGGATCAAACTTAAAATGAAGACAATAGGAGTCACACCATTCTGCCTATTAAGCCCTAAAAAACATCCAAATGCCTCCATTAGGGTTTTATGTACATAATATAAGTATATATGTAATGTAGTAATGGACAAATTAAAAAAAAAAAAAATTGCGTATGTTGATAATTTTAAACATATATAGAGCATACCTTTCAAAAACGAATCACAATGTTTGCTTTTTTTTTTCTTCATCACTGATTATTACTCACTGCAGACTTCGTGAGAGCCAACAAACGTAACAAAACTTACTGTACATTGTTTACTGTCGTTAGGATGCCGACTGCTAAAATGTTTATATTTTCTATTTATATTAAAAATGTCTCATAATCCTCATGAAGAAACGGGGCTGGGGCACAGGCAACCAAGCGTTTCTTTGTGTCATCCTCGCTAGATTCGGGTGCAAAATGGCTGTCACCGTGTACCAACTTGTTGGAATACCGCCTCCGACTTTTTCTGTCTAGGTGAGAGGCATGATTTATGATCGGGAATAAACTTACAAGGATCAAGGAAGCGAGGAAGCAGCAGACCACTCGATGATGTAAACATAGGGACACACGGAAGTGATCGCGTCACCACTATAAATACTTTGTCTGCGTTAGCGCTTATAATAACAATATCACTAATACTTGGTTGATATTCAAATCACGAAAAGTAAATGGAGTATTGTTGCCGCTTTTTGGATGGTTATTTATTAGATTTAACAGGCGAAATGGAGGCGCTGTCATTGGCTACGCTGTAAGCAGACTTTTATTTACAAGTTAGAATGCATACAAAAAAAAATCAATCCGTCATATCATGTCTTTCATAATAATTGTGAACAATAGGCAACATTCCGAAAAAGTGCAGCTATATATATATATATATATATATATATATATATATATATATATATATATATATATATATATATATATATATACACATATATATATATATATATATATATATATATATATATATATATATATATATATATATATATATATATATGTGTATATATATATGTATATATATATATATATATATATATATATATATATGTATATATGAGTAGTTTTGAGGATAAATAAAACCCAGAACAGTGAAATCAAGAGCATAACAGGACAACAGAGAAGGCGGCTTTATAGATTTCAATTTTGAAAAGCCTGCCGCATTACATTAACCCCAATGATTACATTTGGACGGGAGGTGGCAATAAATTATGTTTACTTTCATAGATGGGTGACTCTTTCTTGATTGATTGTTGTTTGTTAGTGAAACCTCTCTGATGTTTCACAGTCCAAGGAGAGTAAATGTGTTTGTCACCCCGCTACAGATAACACAAGCTGTCAGTTACTTGCAGTGATTGCGCCAACCGTAAACACACTATAAGCTTTTATTTGATCTGAAACTAGTATATTATTTTCAAAATGAGATAAACAATGCCACATGATATGACAACATGATTCTAACTCTGAGCAATAAAGTTGCTCGTTTTAGAACACATGTAGATAAATAAAAAAATAAATAAAGAGCTTTGGGAGGCCAAACCTGTGTCTTGGATAAAATACAACGGTAAATGGAAATGTAGCATTGCACATTGTATTGAATAAGTAATACATTTTAAGATTGGGATTAATGAAGTGCAAACTCACATCTTCTGTCTTGAATAAAACACTTCTGTTGAGAAACTTGTAGCATTGCACATTGTATGCAAATAAATACTGAATGGCAACATTTAAAGTGCAAACTTAAGTCTTCTGTCTTGAATAAAAAACTTATGGAAAGAAAAATATAGCATTGGATATTGTATGTAAATACATTACCAACTCCAATATTGAGATTAATAAAGTACAAACCTACAGGACATATTCTGTTTGGAATAAAACATTTGTGTAAACAAAAATGTAGCATTTTATGCAAATAAAAAATAAACTCCATCATTGAGATTAATTAAAGAGAAAACATACTCTTCTGTCTTGAATAAAACCCTTCTGTAAATAGAAAGGAAGCATTGCACTTTGAATGCAAATTAATAAACTCCAACAATGAGAAGGGTCTAATGTTTTACTAAGTGGATAAACACCGGCTTTTCTGATAAATTAGTCCATGTTCCTAGGCATATATTGGTATCATCAGCGAAAACCAAACTTTATTTTTAATGTCTGGATTGTTCTTTCAATATGTGATAACTGTTACAGAAGAGCATCTTAGTGTCTGTATTTTGCATTTTTTTTACCTTTCTGAGATATGGACTTTTTGGTAGAAAATCACACAATGGACTATTAACATACCATAAAGGTAATATAATTCAGTAACCACTCTGGATATCCAGAATTGTTATCTGTACTTTTACAACTTTGAGACACTAGAGACAAAGCTTTATGTAAATATAATTCACATACCGTAATTTCACTTTACAAATTATGGCTGATTTGCACGCCAAATTTTTGGAAATTTTGCTGATTTATTATTAACATTATTTATAATACGGAGGTCTTAAGTAGTCCTGAGTTCAATCCCGATCTTTCTGTGTGGGTTTCCTCAGAGTATTCCGGCTTCCTCCCACCTCCAAAGACATGCACCTGGGGATAGGTTGATTGGCAACACTAAATGGGCCCTAGTGTGTGAATGTGAGTGTGAATGTTGTCTGTCTATCTGTGTTGGCTCTGTGATGAGGTGGCGACTTGTCCAGGGTGTACGCCGTCTTCCGCCCGAATGCAACTGAGATAGGCTCCAGCACCCCCGCAACTTCGAACGGGACAGGCGGTAGAAAATAGATGGATGGACATTGTTGCATGAACCTGCAGAATGCAAAACATGATCCTGATCGGATGCCCTTGCGCTGTGTCTGGCTTTCAATAAGTACATCCTATGCCCGGTGTATCAGAAGTGTGCTATGCATACCCGCTTGCTCAATCAATGGTAGGCCTTGTCTGTGATGCTCTGGTTGGACTGCACGTGTTCACCGGATTTGATACAGTCAGTGCCTTTGCAGGAAAAGATGTGCGCCTTGAAGCAAATTAACTCGAATAGACTCTACCAAGAACCCTTTACTCAGTTCGATCATTCATGGGAAGTATCCACCAAGCTCTTGCACCTGCTACATGTATGTGCCATCTAATAGCATCATGAGAGTCGATGATCTCCAACATCAACTCCTTTTTGCCAGACAGGGAGAAAGAGTCCAGTCACCTTCCACCAGTAAGCAGTAAGCTACTTTTTAGTGGAAGTTGGTTTGTTTTTTGTTGCTGGGCTTCACGGTGGCAGAGGGGTTAATGCGTCTGCCTCACAATACGAAGGTCCTGCAGTCTTAGGTTCGATCCCAGGCTTGGTATCTTTCTGTGTGGAGTTTGCATGTTCTCTCCGTGACTGCGTGGGTTCCCTCCGGGTACTCCGGCTTCCTCCCACTTCCAAAGACATGCACCTGGGGAAAGGTTGATTGGCAACACTAAATTGTCCCTAGTGTGTGAATGTGAGTGTGAATGTTGTCTGTCTATCTGTGTTGGCCCAGCGATGAGGTGGCGACTTGTCCAGGATGTACCCCGCCTTCCGCCCGATCGTAGCTGAGATAGGCGCCAGCGCCCCCCGCGACCCCAAAAGGGAATAAGCGGTAGAAAAATGGATGGGATGGATGGTTTGTTGCTGCAACAGAGGCTGGAGTAAGTTTTTTGTGCTACTGCCGTTTTTAAACTAACTTTGCAGCGCACATTTTCTTGTTCCACGTCAATACTTATCCTCTCAGATACCTCCGATTTCGAGAGGTAGGGGGTTGTGGGTGGGGCCAGGGCTCGGTTAGGTGTGTGGTTAAGAGGGGAGAAGTATATTTACAGCTGTTGTGTGCGCAGTTGTACACTGCACTCTCTAAAAGCTGTAGATATATTTGGCACATATGCATGATTGATTGATTGATTGAAACTTTTATTAGTAGTACAATTGACCACTAAATGGTAACACCCGAAAAAGGTTTTCAACTTGTTTAAGTCGGGGTCCACGTTAATCAATTCATGGTACAAATATATACTATCTGTATAATACAGTCATCAAACAAGTTAATCATCATAGTATATACATTGAATTATTTATTTACAATCCGAGGCGTGGGATGAGGAGCTTTGGTTGATATCAGTACTTCAGTCATCAACAATTGCATCAACAAGAAAAATGGACATTGAAACAGTGTAGGTCTTACTTAGTAGGATATGTATTGCGAGCAAAGAACATAGTGAGTTCAGATAGCATAAGAACAAGTATATACATTAGAAATACATTCGATATTTTACATTAGGTTATTTACAATCTGGGGAGATGGGATGTGAATGGAGGACGGTATTAGTAAAGGGTTGAAGTTGCCTGGAGGTGTTGCTTAGAGGTGTTGTGGTGCATGTACAATAGATGGCAGTATTGTCCTGTTTAAGAGTGTCACAACATTGCTGTTTACGGCAGACGAACTGCTTTACGGTAGACGAAAACTTGACTGCAGTTGTTATGTGTTGTTACCACAGTAGGAGGACGTTAATGAAACTGCCTAATAATAAACCCACATAAGAAACCAAGAACTCGCCCTCGATTATTCTACAATTATAACGTCATTATATTGTGGGAAAGCGGACGTGAAAACAGGCTGTCGACACGTCACTCAGGTCCGCATGGAGCTGGAGGGGGCGTGGTCTCCAGCTCCGCCTGAATTTCGGGAGAAAATTTGTCCCGGGAAATTTTCGGGAGAGGCACTGAATTTCGAGAGTCTCCCGGAAAATCCGGGAGGGTTGGAAAGTACCTAGACGTGGACCACGTCTGTCGCCGCAAATCCAAAGCAATGATAAAACTACTTTTTTTTTTTTTTTTTTTTAGAACAAAACTCTTGCTCCAGGGGGAAAAAATGTGCCCAAGCAAGAGCAGAAAATTGTCAACGTTTTTTTTTATTTTTAAAATGATCTGCAACAAAAAAAAAAAAGACAAGTTAATCCATAAAATCAGTTTATCCACCAGTCCTAACGTGTAAATGCACACACGCTGCTGTAAGAATATTTTAAGCACTTTCAACTTTAAGAACTGTGTTTTGTTTGGCGAGATAAGGTAGGCTCATCTCGGTTGCTGTAGTTAGTGTGGCTTATCTCGAGATACTCTGGCTCTATCCCACAGCTCAAAATAATCGTTCGGTTGATTAACGACTCATTTGCTGTTAGATTCGAAATTTAGTTGGTATGTGTTAATCATTAAAATGTTGTTTGAGCCCCACCTGTCTTATTGACACCTGCAGTCTGTTCAATGCATTTTCCTGCACAGGTCTGGCAGCAAGCACCATTATTCTACGATTATTGAAAACACATTACCCAAGGTCGTGTCTTAGCTAAGACGGAGTCTTGGCATATTAGCTTCCCTTTTTTGGCTCAATGGCCTATATTGATGTAAAGAGTGTATTTTGTGTGAACTGTGTTCATTAGAACATGCAGAAGTTGAAACTGAGAAAAGGGCGCTTCACACACTTTGTGATCACAAACATTGCAAACTTTGTTCAGTGACTTTTGTTAGGGTGTGTGTTGGTCTGGAACCCCAGGATTCAAAGACGGCAGGAGTTGCACGCATTTATTTAGAGAGGAAAAACAAAGTAATAGTGCAGCAGGGGAGTGCAGAAGGAGCGTAAGGAAAACAATGCACATTAAGGTACAAAGCAAAGATAATTACCCAGCCTCATTCAGAGGAATGTGTTGGCATAGGAAGCATCCTGATTAGCAACCAGAGACAGTTGTGTCCTGAATTTTAAAACCGTACAACCTGTCTTTTTTCACCTTATTATGATTATATACAGTCATGCTCAAAAGTTTACATACACTTGTAAAGAACATAATATCTTGGCCGTCTTGAATTTCCAATAATTTCTACAACTCTTATTGTTTCGTGATAGAGTGATCGGAGCACATACTTGTTGGTCACAAAAAACATTCATGAAGTTTGGTTCTTTTTTGAATTCATGACGGGTATACTGAAGATGACATCACATGGACAAAGATAATACCTTCTGGAGGAAAGTGCTGTGGTCAGATGTAACAAAAATGTAGCTGTTTGGCCACAATACCCAGCAATATGTTTAGAGGAGAAAAGGTAATTAAAATAAATGGGTCATACTTGTATAGCGCTTTTCTACCTTCAAGGTCCTCAAAGCGCTTTGACACTATTTCCACATTCACCCATTCACACACACACTCACACACTGATGGCAGGAGCTGCCATGCAAGGCCCTAACCACGACCCATCAGGATCAAGGGTGAAGTGTTTTGCTCAAGAACACAATGGATGAGGTTGGTAGAAGGTGGGGATTGAACCAGGTTGCTGGCACAGCCACTCTCCCAACCGCGTCACACTGGCCCCAAAAGGTGAGGCCTTTAATCCCATGAACACTTAACCGGTGATGGTAGTAGTATGCTCTGGGCCTGTTTTGCTGCCAATTGAACTGATGCTTTACAGAGTGTAAATGAGACAATGAAAAAGTAGGATTATCTCCAAATTCTACAGGACAATCTAAAATCATCAGCCCGGAGGTTGGGTCTTGGGTGCAGTTGGGTGTTCCAAAAGGACAAAGACCCTAAACCAAGGCCGTAGAATTAGGTGGGGACGCTAGGGACACGTCCCTACCAATATCCACCCGCTACTGTGTAGTCACTATCAATACAACCGCTTCCCGTAATGTTTAGTCAATGATTATGGCACAGAAAGGGTTAAATGTCGGTCTCTGCTAGAAGTCCCACCTCTAACCTAAATATCGCTCCCTGATCGGATGCCGGTTTCATGCTAACTTACGTGTGATTGGCTGTCCCAGCTGTCACTCCTTCTGCTTGTAAAAGCTAGTCTACATGCTAGTTGCTTACGACCGGACAAGAGGCAGTGCAACTGTCAGTGCAAGTTGTCAACATGTTCGGGATTTGTTGTTCCTGGCACACGGTAGCTAGATGGATTTTAATATCAGTGGTGTGATTTACATTGTGTTTGTGTCTGTTTGCGTGCGTGTGTGCTGTAGGTTTTGAAGGATGTCAATGAAAAGAAAACTGGATATAAAAGACTTCTTTAGGAGTCAAACTGTAAGTTACTTCAAGGGTGTATAGAGGCTCAACAATATTGAGTAATTCAACAATATATCACTCTAGTCACGCCCCTTAGAGTTCTATAATGAGCATATACCATGGACTGGAGTGATATATTGCTTTTATAAAACAGTTACCAATAAAGGCAATATGAAATAGGAATACTCAATCAATTTAATGTAGTTTTATTCCACCAGAAATACATATTATCCAATAAAATAGCCTCACTGTGGAAAAAATAGTCCCACCTATCAGACGTTAGCTCCAAATTAGCATCTCGTCTTTTTGTCCGCTTTTTGTCAGGTGAAAGTCAATGCTCAGTCCCCTTTACCATTGTTAACCCTCCCCGGAGGAGAAAATTAACCTTAAACATGTGAATTCAACTACTTTAGTCTCCGTTTTTTAACATCGTAAAAACATCAGCTGTCTTTTACCACGGACTGCAACAGTCCGTTGTCATGGATACATGACAACAACTTCTATTCATACCAGTCATACGTGCCTGAGGCGGAGTGATAGCCTACGCTGTGATAAGGCTTTAAAATAGTAGCCGTGCTCAATATTTAAACCACGGTTAACAGCCAATCAGATCGCCGGATTTTACCTTTCCGTTTTATTTTTTTAATTATTTTGTAGTTTCATGTATTTGTGTAGAAGTGAGCAACGGTTTGAAAATACCAATGAACAAAACTTTGTGGTAAAAATACAATAAAACCTCACTAGATAATCATGTGATTTTACAATTATAAAATATAATTAATTAATATTAAGTAATACTGATATTTAGTTTAAAGCCTTTTTGCTCAGGTAGTAACTGTACCATCAAGCTCAATGGTCATTGTCCCTAATGTATCTGTTATGCATCAACATATTTTTTTGTAAGGTGACAGACAGCAGAGAGGCTGGAGGAAATGGAGAAGGAGAGGCCAGAAAAGTTAGAGGAAGAGAGGCAGGAGGACGTAGAGAAGGAGAGGCTCGAGATTATTACAGTTCATTTGTGTTTATTTACAATGTTGTATTGCATGAATTTATTTCTGATGTTGTTGATGGACAGTAGGCTATGTTAATTGACAGTATGATGCACAGTTGCACTACAGCCCTACACTAAACAGTAAAAATGAGAACTCTTTGAAGTTGTCTCCTTTGCTTTCATTTTAGTTACTTTACCCTTTAACATCTGCAAGACGTGAAAATATGATTGCTAATGTAAAAAAAAAAAAAAAGTAAACTTTCAGAGTGTTGCCTTGGAGCACTTTTGTGTCCCCACCAATCTCAAAATCAAACCAACTCCCTTGCCCCAAACACACGTAAAAGTGTGTTTGGATAAATCCGGCAAGAATTAAGGTTTTACAATGGCCTTCCAAAAGTCTTGATAGCCTAATGCTTGGACAATACTGAAGAAACAAGTCAATGTCAGAAAACCAACAAATTCAGCTGAACTGCACCATTTGTGTCAAGAGGAGCGGTCAAAAATTCAACCAGAAGCTTGCCAAAAGCTTGTGGATGGCTACCAAAAGTGCCTTATTGCAGTGAAACTTCCCAGGGGACATGTAACCAAATAATAACCTTGCTGTATGTATACTTTTAACCCAACAGATTTGGTCACATTTTCAGTAGACCCATAATAAATTCATAAAATACCCAAACTTCATGAATGTTTTTTGTGACCAACAAGTATGTGCTCCAATCATCCTATCACAAACAAATGAGAGTTGTAGAAATTATTGGCAACTCAAGACAGCCATGACATGATGTTCTTTACAAGGGTATGCAAACTTTTGACCATGACTGTATACATGTCAAGTTTGTCTTTACTCCATAGTGTGAAGTAGATTGATATCGGATTCATGTAGCATTATCATTAGTGATAATAATCATAACAATACATCATTTGATAATAATCATAACATCCATCCATCCATTTTCTACCGCTTATTCCCTTTTTGGGGTCGTGGGGGGCGCTGGCGCCTATGTCAGCTACGATTGGGTGGAAGGCGGGGTACACCCTGGACAAGTCGCCACCTCATCGCAGGGCCAACACAGATAGACAGACAACATTCACACTCACATTCGCACACTGGGGCCAATTTAGTGTTGCCAATCAACCTATCCCCAGGTGCATGTCTTTGGAGGTGGGAGGAAGCCGGAGTACCCGGAGGGAACCCACGCATTCACGGGGAGAACATGCTAACCCCACACAGAAAGATCCCGAGCCTGGGATTGAATCCAGGACTGCAGGACCTTCGTATTGTGAGGCAGACGCACTACTCCCGTCCAAAGGCAAAACCCAATAATTCAATGTTGGTCAAAACTGAGCTGATGATAATTTTGGAGTTCCTAGGTGATATGCTAGAGGGGGGGGGTTGCCCACATCTGAGGTCCTCTCCAAGGTTTCTCATAGTCAGCGTTGTCACTGGCGTCCCACTGGATGTGAATTCTCCCTGCCCACTGGGTGTGAGTTTTCCTTGCCCTTTTGTGGGTTCTTCCGAGGATGTTGTAGTCGTAATGATTTGTGCAGTCCTTTGAGACATTTGTGATTTGGGGCTATATAAATAAACATTGATTGATTGATTGATTGATGCTTTACATTAGTGTATGCAATAATGAATTTTGTTCCGTAAGTAAGCTGTTACGCGCATGGCAGGACCTAGCAACTACCACATAACCGCGTAGATACAACAGAAAAACCTAGTATCTCAAGGGACCAATCGGAGCTTCTTTGTCAGTCGCCTTATTGTCTTTAATGAGACATTTGCACAAATGGGGGCCGACGGTCAACCTGATTATGTGATATTATGGCACTAGGGGATATTTGGAAGATTGGCCCAGGACGTTGCAAGCACCTTCATTAAATGTATTGTTCTTGATTCTTCCCCTTGCATACTCTTTTGGGCAGATAACTGTGGAGGTCAAAATGAAAACGGGACGCTGTACACGGCTCTTGCCCAATGTGCAAACGCAGAATGGGGCCCACCCGATATTGTGATAAAATATCTGGAGAAAGGGCACATGTTCATGAGAGCAGATTCAATCCGTGGCTCAATCGGCAAGAAAATGAATGCTCGAGTAAACATCTATACGTTTGATGACTTTGTAGATCTTTGTAAGACGGCATCAAGATAGATTGGTTTTCCTTTGTTTTCCCAAAATCAGCTAGAGGTGAGTTACTAGGTTTTGCCTTTGGACGGGAGACTAACCCCTCTGCCACTGTGAAGCCCATAATCATAACAATACATCATTTTTTAAATGGCAATTATTATGATTATTAGTGCATCTAACAGGGTTCAAGTAATCTATCTTAAAAAAAATAATGCCTCCGTTTTGAACTTAAATCAAGGTTCGTTGAATGCACAACAATGATATTTTATGAAATAGGACGAGACATTTTGTTATTGATTTTTGACAGCAACATTGATTTTAACTTATATTTATAACTGATGGATTCAAATAAAATAAAACATTTTTTTTTTTAAATCACATCTTTTCAAAGCCTATGCGATGATCATGTGGCTCCCCTGGTGGCCCTAATCAGCTGCATTGTGTTAATGCAACCGGCCGGCCCTGATTGCATTGTCAGTGCACATTAATGTGAAATTCAGTCCTAATTTTTCAAGAGCTGCAGTGGTCTTCTATGGATTTGACAACATCTATAATCTATGAGTGCCCTCGTGACTCAGCTCCTTGACTTGTCCCTTGTTGCGATAGCCACACTATATGATGCAATCCGTCTCTTCCAAAATTCAATATGCAAATTATGTAATCGGTAGCCTTAAGTCATGTTTAATGGGCAACGCTCTGAGTTTATGAGCTGCGCCCTACATTTGAACACAAATCCCCGGTTGTTTACATGATGGGGTTCATGCCAAAGTGATAAACAAACAGAGGCAGCCTCTTGAAAAAACATCTTATCTACTACACGCAGGCATTATTAGCAAGACCGTATGGTTTACTTTAACATGAGTGATATTTGCCTCTCTGACTTGAATGTTGGTGATATTAAGCCAGTATAAAACAACATGAAACATGGGCAGAGAGTCACTGTGCTGCCATAGCATTGCTTGTGAGTAGGATTTTTGTTGCCGTCTTTACAAGAAGAAGCGTTTCGTGAAAAGTCTGATCAAGGTGAAAGACTGTGTGCTCGCAAGTAATCTCAGGAAGGGGGATATTAGGTGCAACGTGACTGGAATTCTGTTCAAAGTCAGTGCTTAGTGGACATGAGTGCACTTCTGATGGAAATCAATGTGGTCTTTTGCAGCGGGGAGTGAATAGCCAATCCAAATCTCAGCTGCCTGATTTGGAGGCGGTAGACTTTGAAAAACGTTTGATAGTGCATCAGTGGAACGGACAGGTAATCTATTTAGTTAGGCAGTAATGTATGTATCCCAGGGTAAGTCTTTAATTAATGGGCAAAAAGGGGGAGGACAATCAAGACGCACAAGCCCAGGCTGCATAAAAATCTAACAGTGCAAAATGTGCCTCTCTCATTTCCATTTCAATTAGCTCTAACGACTGAAAGCTCACTCTCGGCTTGTGATGCATCTTTTACAAACATCTTTTTCAGCTGGATATTCTTACTTCATTTAACTAAGCAGCAGTCTAATGAGGTGAATATAGGAGAAATATGTTTCTATGATTCCAGCCATAATACTAATAGTAGCATACATGTTTCTGCAGCTTATACACTGTGTTTTTTCATTTATGTCTGCATGGATCTATCAATGCGTTGTTGTGAAACAGAGCTGGTTGAAATCACACCGTACTTACTGTACTACAGGGATCACCACCCTTTTTGAAACCAAAAACTACTTCTTGGGTACTGATTAATGCGAAGGGCAACCAGGTTGATACACACTTTAAAAAATTGCCAGAAATAGCCAATTTGCTCAATTGACCTCTAATTAATAAATGTACACACACATATATATATATATATATATATATATATATATATATATATATATATATATATATATATATATATATATATATATATATATATATATATACATATATATATATATATATATAGGTATTTCTGTCTGTCATTCCGTGGTACTTTTTTTGTCCTTTCACAGAAGGTTTTTTGTAGGGAATAAATGATGAAAAAAACACTTAATTGAACGGTTTAAAAGAAGAGAAAACAGGGAAAAAATGAAAATTTAATTTTGAAACATAGTAAATCTTCAATTTCGACTCTTTAAAATTCAAAATTCAACCCAAAAAAAGAAGAGAAAAACTAGCTAATTCGAACCTTTTTGAAAAAAAATTAAAAAAATTATTTATGGAACATCATTAGTATTTTTTCCTGATCAAGATTAATTTTAGAATTTTGATCACATGTTTTAAATAGGTTAATATCCAATCTGCATGTTGTTAGAATATATAACAAATTGGACCAAGCTGTATTTCTAACAAAGACAAATCCTTATTTCTTCTCAATTTTCGAGAACAAAAATTTTAAAAGAAATTGAAAAGACTTTGAAATAAGATTTGTATTTTTACATTATATTTTTAAATTTTTTTGAATTTTAATCATAAGTTTGAAGAAAGATTTCACAAATATTCTTCGCCGAAAAAACAGAATCTAAAATGAAGAATTAAATTAAAATGTATTGATAATCCTTTACGATAGAAAAACAAATTTACTTGAACATTGATTTAAATTGTCAGGAAAGAAGAGGAAGGAATTTAAAAGGTAAAAAGGTATATGCGTTTAAAAATCCTAAAATCATTTTTAAGGTTGAATTTTTTCTCTAAAATTGTCTTTCTGAAAGTTAAAAGAAGCAAAGTAAAAAAAAAAAGATTTATTTAAACAAGTGAAAACCAAGTCTTTAAAATATTTTCTTGTATTTTCAAATTCTATTTGAGTTTTGTCTCTCTTAGAATTAAACATGTCGAGCAAAGCGAGACCAGCTTGCTAGTAAATAAATAAAATTGAAAAGATAGAGGCAGCTCCTTGGTAAGTGCTGCTATTTGAGCTATTTTTAGAACAGGCCAGCGGGCGACTCATCTGGTCCTTACAGGCTACCTGGTGCCCGCTGGCACCGCCTTAGTGACCCCTGCTGTACTGTATATACATCACCTGCAATGCAGATGCAATCTACTCTATGGTGACCGGATTTTGCGCTGCACAATGAGATATTCAAATGATGTCTTATAATTTCAATACAAAGTATGCTGCCCTCTGTGTGGATAGAACATTGTTGCATCAAATATTACTCATCATATTTTATTGTGCTAAAAAGAGTTTTTTACAAAGTGTCAATGGTGCAAACATTAACCTTCACAATATCTGAAAATACCTAATGATATAAATAACGTATCTTCCTTCAAATTATAAACTCTCTTTTCAAGTCTTACTAAAACAATAAATACATAATATTAGCTATATCAACAAATCTTAGCTCTCACAAAGTTTTAAAACTAATGATATAAAAGAGTAAATGTACACTGCTAAAAAAGTTATGTGTTACGTTCAGTGGGTATTGTTGCGACTGTCGTGTCTCCCAGGATGCAAAAGACGGCAGGAAGCATTGCGCAGGTAAGAAAAGTATTTTAATACCCACAAGGTAAAAAATACACAGACAGTGCGCTGCAGGGACGTGTGTGTGGAGCGCCAAGCGAAACTTTGCACCACAGGCAAGCAGGCGGGACACTGGACCCTTCAATTTTGAAGGTCAATGGGAATTCTGGAATTTCTGATCACAGCAGTGGTCCTCAAACTTCTTTGCACCACAGACCGGTTTTAATGTAGTCATTATTTTCAGGGACCGGCTTTCCACATGTGCCAGATAAATACAGCAAAAATAAGTGCATGAAAAATACAGGTCACTATAACACTGAATTAGTGGGAGCTTGTTTCTTTGCAATGAGATGCAGATGGAAATCAGCCTTCGGCTACAATCTGTCACATTTATATTTGACATGTTCATCAATGTGCATTGTATCATGTCACAAAGTTATAACAAATATAAAAACTTTCTATGAGGAGTTTCACTGTACATCTATAAACCAGCTTATTGGTGTGTCTAGTGGGGCAAACCTAAGTCAAGTCGGAGAAAATGCAGTCTTTTATAAATAATTTCATGTTTTACCGCGGCCTGGTAGCAAATGTGTCATGGACAGGTACTGGTCCCCGGACCGGTGGTTGGGCACCATTTATCTAGAGCGAAATCAAGACAGTTTCATGTTTTATGGCGAGGAGAATCTCCACAGATAAGTATAATCAATGTCTGACCTTGTGGAGCTGAGTTTTTCAAATTCTATGTTGTTTGGCGGGTGTCAAAGGCTCCGCCCAAATGGTGCTGTTGGAGTCGACGTGTAACCATTAGCAGACATCAACATTTAAACTTGTCATTTAAGTTAAGAAGGAGATCTGATCATTTGAAGTCAAGTATTGACAGTTTGACAATACAACGTGTTTCACCGTCAGGCTTCGCCCACTAAAAAAAGGTACGATCATCTAGCACAGTGGTTCTCAAATAGGGGTACGCGTACCCCGCGGGGTACTTGAAGGTATGCCAAGGGGAACGTGAGATTTTTTTTTAAATATTCTAAAAATAGCTACAATTCAAAAATCCTTTATAAATACTTTTATTGAATAATACTTCAACAAAATATGGATGTAAGTTCATAAACTGTGAAAAACAAATACAACAATGCAATATTCAGTGTTGACAGCTAGATTTTTTTGTGGACATGTTCCATAAATATTGATGATAAAGATTTATTTTTTTGTGAAGAAATGTTTAGATTTAAGCTCATGAATCCAGATGGATCTCTATTACAATCCCCAAAGAGGCCACTTTAAGTTGATGATTATTTCTATGTGTAGAAATCTTTATTTATAATTGAATCACTTGTTTATTTTTCAACATAATGGGTTGTACTTTTATAGCGCTTTTCTACCTTCAAGGTACTCAAAGCGCTTTGACACTACTTCCACATTTACCCATTCACACACACATTAAACACTGATGGAGGGAGCTGCCATGCAAGGCGCTAACCAGCACCCATCAGGAGCAAGGGTGAAGTGTCTTGCTCAGCACACAATGGACGTGAAGAGGTTGGTACTAGGTGGGGATTGAACCAGGGATCCTCGGGTTGCGCACGGCCACTCTTCCACTGCGCCACGTCGTCCCAACAAGTGTTTAGTTTTTTTTTTGTATCAAGGGAGCACCAAAAAGCCAATTTTGAATTTTCATGTTTGGGACGACTAAAACATCAAATTTTTAGCCAAACCTCCCCAAAAATGTTTGTTTTTATACATGTTAAGGCCCCTCAAAAATGCAACCTGCAGTACTTACTCCATTGCTGGGGGCCTAAATAAACTAAGGAGAACAACAACACCATTAACAAAGGACCTGACCAAGGGAGACACACCAATATAAAAAGACAAGATCAGTGGAAAAAAAAACCCACTAATAACTAGTGTAATAACAAGCTGCATGGCCAAATAATTTAACTTGAAAATAAATCCTAAATACAGATTTTTATATTTAGAAATTAACAGGATTTTTAAGATTGAAATAAGGTATTTTATACTGAGGGGAGTTTTTTTTTTTTTTTTAGAATTTTTCTTTTTTAAATTTTTTTTTTTTGTCATGAAAAAAGGGATGTTTTTTGGGTTGGTGCACTAATTGTAATTATATTTTGTGTTTTTTATGTTGATTTAATTTAAAAACAAATAAATATATATATATATCTATATATATATTCATTATTTTTTTTGTCATGAAAAAGGGAGGTTTTTTGGGTTGGTGCACTAATTGTAATTGTATTTTGTGTTTTTTTTATGTTGATTTCATTATATATATATATATATATATATATATATATATATATATATATATATATATATATATATATATATATATATAATGCTAATATATATATATATATATATTTATTTATTTATTTATTTTTTTTTTTAATTTTTGTCATGAAAAAGGGAGGTAGGTGCACTAATTGTAATTGTATTTTGTGTTTTTTTATGTTGATTTCATTAAAAAAATATATATATATTTATGTATATATATATATATATATATATTTTTTTTTTTTCAAATGAATAAAAAATTATTCTGCAGCCCAGTACCAATCGAGCCACAGCCTGGTACCATTCGAGCCACGGCCAGGTACCGGGCCGTGGCCCGGTGGTTGGGGACCACTGCGTTAAAGGAACGATGCACAAGACTAAGAATTAGGGCTGCAATAATTTGCATACTGTTGCCAAATGTCAAAGCCAATGATAATGTTGTAAAAACAACATTAACAACAAAGCAATGTGTTTTTTTTTACTGTGTACCTTTAACTGCCCTAAACAACTCACAGGGAGAATAATGTTTACACAGAAAAAACCCTCTGTGACATGAGTTTAACAGACTGTTCATTCTCTTTGCCCAGTAATTTTCTTTCAAAACACAGCCAAACATTTTTATATCTGGAGTGACCAATCATCAATCACAAAACCATGTCCATTCTACGACTGTAAACCTGATTTGAAATCAGTCCCAGTTCAATAAATGGTTGGCCAACTCGGATTTAGGGTTAGTTAATTCACAAAGTGTATGATCATCTCAAGTGGCTGAGTGAAGCCCTATTGATCATTGCACTGAGCATTTCAAGGCTTTGGTGTGTGGCTCGGAGGAAATAGACTATTCAAAAGGCTCTGTTAACTCTCTTCTGTTGAGGGAACTTAGTAAATGGTTTACCAACTGTGTGCACAAGAGTGTGTAAAATATCTGGAGTCTTATTTGCTCATCATCGCAGCTGTGCTGGTGTTCCAAGTTTGTGGTTTGATCCGACAGCCATATCATGGGTTTTTCAGGCTTGATCCCAGTGCTAATATTTAGATTTGGACTTCAAAAGATCAAACATACTTGACATTCATTTCCAGAATGTTGACTGGAAGGAAAGTGATGCAATGTTGAGGTGAGAAATAAGAATGACCTTGGAAGTCTCACTGTTCACATAATGAAATTGAGGAAAAAAGAAACAATATATTCATTATCCTTTACACACCCCTGTGCTTGGGATTAGGGATTTACAAAATAGACATACTAATTAATTGCTATTACCATTTGTCCCTATTAATAAGTTTAAATTATAAACAGAAATCATTGTGTGTAATGTACTTTTTCTACAGGTGCCAGAGAAGTGTACCTTGCCCCAAACTACAAACCCGTTTCCATATGAGTTGGGAAATTGTGTTAGATGTAAATATAAATGGAATACTATGATTTGCAAATCATTTTCAACCCATATTCATTTGAATATGCTACAAAGACAACATATTTGATGTTCAAACTGATGTTTTTTTTTTTTTTTGTAAATAATCATTAGCTTTATAATTTGATTCCAGCAACATATGACAAAGAAGTTGGGAAAGGTGGAAATAAATAGTGATAAAGTTGAGAAATGCTCATCAAACACTTATTTGGAACATCCCACAGGTGTGCAGGCTAATTGGGAACAGGTGGATGCCATGATTGGGTATAAAAGCGGCTTCCATGAAATGCTAAGTAAGTCACCAACAAGGATGGGGCGAGGGTCACCACTTTGTAAGCACATTGTCGAACAGTTTTAGAACAACATTTCTCAACGAGCTATTGCAAGGAATTTAGGGATTTCACCATCCACGGTCCGTAAAATCATCAAAAGGTTCAGAGAATCTGGAGAAATCACTGCACGTAAGATATTATGGTTAGAGTTAGGGTTAGGGTTGATCCCTCAGGCATCAAAAACCGACATCAGTGTATAAAGATATCACCACATGGGCTCAGGAACACTTCATAAAACCATTGTCAGTAACTACAGTTGGTCGCTACAGCTGTAAATGCAAGTTAAAACTCTGCTATGCAAAGCAAAACCCATTTATCAACCACACCAGGGAACGCCGCTGACTTCGCTGGGCCCGGGCTCATCGAAGACGGACTGATGCTAAGTGTGTTCTGTGGTCTGACGAGTCCAAATTTCAAATTTTTTGGGGAAACTGAACGTGGTGTCCTCCGGAACAAAGAGGTAAATAACCATCCGGATTGTTATTGTTATTGGCGCGAAGTACAAATGCCAGCATCTGTGATGGTATGGGGTTGCAGTAGCGCCCAAAGCATGGGTAACTTACACATCTGTGAAGGCACTATTAATGCTGAATGGTCCATACAGGTTTTGGAGCAACATATGTTGCCATCCAAGCAATGTTATCATGGACGCCCCTGCTTATTTCCACAAGACAATACAAAGCCACGTGTTACAACAGCGTGGTTTCGTAGTAAAAGAGTGCAGGTACATTCCTGACCCGCCTGTCTCCCATCGAAAATGTGTGGCGAATTATGAAGCGTAAAATACAACAGGACTTTTGAACGACTAAAGGTCTACATAAAACAAGAATAAGAAATAATTCCATTTTCAAAGCTTCAACAATTAGTTTCCTCAGTTCCCAAACGTTTATTGAGTGTTGTTAAAAGAAAAGGTGATGTAACACAGCGGTGAACATTCCCTTTCCCAACTACTTTGGCACATGTTGCAGCCATGAAATTCTAAGTTAATTATTATTTGCAAAAAAAATAAAGTTGATGAGTTTGAACATCAAATATATTGTCTTTGTAGTGCATTCAATTGAATATGGGTTGAAAAGGATTTGCAAATCATTGTATTCCGTTAATTTTTAAATCTAACACAATTTCCCAACTCGTATGGAAACGGGTTTTGTAGATTCTGCTACTTTAGGGCCATGGAGGAAAGTGTTTACAATCAATCTTCTCTCTAAGGCTCATTTGAACTGATCGATACACACAGGAGTCTGCATTTCGGCTGTGGTTTATGGGACTGTGACTGTGTGTACTAATTATACACTGACTACGGAATAAAGTAGTCTGAGCAATGACAGCTTTGGATATAGAGAGGAAAAAAGTTGTTACTTTTCAACAACAAGTATCTGAGTTTAGAAAGTGGCTTCAAGTCTCATATCTCATATCAAGACTAACCAGTGTCAACATTATTTCATACATTTAAATCTTATTTAGGGTTGCGGGTGAGCAGGGGCCTATTTGGTTGCTGGTTTTGGGTGAGAGTTACAGTGGCTCTGGATTAGTTCTTGCCTTGTCTCTCCTTTAAAGCGTGAGTGAAAAATGCTGTTTCCTGAATGTGAACCAATCCCACTCCTTAATGTTTCAGTCACATGCAGGATTCTCAGAGTAATGAGGCAAAAATGTATCCAGACCCCCTGTATACCATGTACTGCTAGCGAAGGTTTGGTGCCGTTTGAATTTGAACGATTCCGGTTCTTAAACCTACTCAGTGGCCTAGTGGTTAGAGTGTGGTAGGTTGGGAGTTCAAACCCCAGCCGAGTCATACCAAAGACTGTTAAAAAATCGGACCCATTGCCTCCCTGCTTGGCACTCAGCATCAAGGGTTGGAATTGGGGGTTAAATCACCATAAATGATTCCCGGGCGCGGCACCGCTGCTGCCCACAGCTCCCCTCACTTCCCAGGGGGTGATCAAGGGTTGGGTCAAATGTAGAGGAAAAATTTCACCACACCTGGTGTGTGTGTGACAATCATTGGTACTTTAACTTTTAATAGACAGGGTCATCATAAGCGTTTGCATGGTTTAAAGGAGGGCATTAACCAGTTACTTTTGGATTAAATGTCCCCTTTGGGGAATTTTTATTTAATATGTAGCTGCTAACTCAACTTGAAAAATATTCACAGACTGTTCTGATTGATAAAAATAGCTCAAACTAAAACAAGAAAGAGACTATTGTACAATATTCTTTCATTTATTTATAGACTTGCCTTATCTATTCTTATCTTCATGTTATTACAATATTGTGTTTACTTTGAAAACCTTATTAAAAACATTTACACATTCTGTTGTTTATGCGATAGACTTATATTTGAGTTGAACCTCCATATGAGCAGTAGCAATTGTTTGCTGCCTCAATGTTGTCATAAAAAAATGTGTTGTTTTCGACTATCTGTGTTGGCCCTGCGCTGAGATGGTGAATTGTCCAGGGTGCACCCCGCCTTTTGCCCGAATGCAGCTGGGTTAGGCTCCAGCAACCCCCGCCACCCTGACAGCGACAAGCGGTAGGAAATGGAGGGAATCCGGAGGTGTTGCATCCTCATTTGCGTGATATTTAGTTAAGTTAAGCCAAACTTTTGCGCACTTCCGATCACTGTCAATGGTTGTTATGGTCATGAGACCTGCTGATGCTTCTTTGTTGGTGGCAGCTACAGTATATCTTCCTTGTTGTAAGCAGCTATTTCTGCTGGTCTAGTATCAAACCTAGGAATCAAAATTCCGGGAGAATCGGAATTGTAGTCCCAGTTTCCATGATGCTCGAAGCCAAAAGCTGTTGGTCGGGAGTCATTGACAGGACACACACAGTACATTTTATGATGCCTAATAACATTAGATTAGAGATTAGATAGTACTTTATTTATTCCTTCAGGAGAGTTCCATCCATCCATCCATTTTCTACCGCTTATTCCCTTTCGGGGTCGCGGGGGGCGCTGGCGCCTATCTCAGCTACAATCGGGCGGAAGGCGGGGTACACCCTGGACAAGTCGCCACCTCATCGCAGGGCCAACACAGATAGACAGACAACATTCACACTCACATTCACACACTAGGGCCAATTTAGTGTTACCAATCAACCTATCCCCAGGTGCATGTCTTTGGAAGTGGGAGGAAGCCGGAGTACCCGGAGGGAACCCACGCATTCACGGGGAGAACATGCAAACTCCACACAGAAAGATCCCGAGCCTGGATTTGAACCCAGGACTGCAGGACCTTCGTATTGTGAGGCAGACGCACTAACCCAGAGTTCCTTCAGGAAAATTTAAATTTTCAGCTCAATCCCATTCAAGATCAGTCAAACATTACAGGGAGACAGAACAGGATCGCTGACGGGTCTGCCGGCTTCCAGCGCCCCTTACAAAAAAGATGAGATACATGTAAACAAGGGGGGAAATGCGAGAAAAAAAATAGAAGATTAAAGTAAAATAAAAAAATCGGTCTAAGCCTGGGCCCTGGAGAGGGGGTCCAGACTGAGGCCAAGGGAAAAAAACAACAACAACTCATAGCCATAGTACACATCCCTCTCACATGTGTGTAAGAGGGAAACATCAAAGAACACAAAGGACATTAAAGACATTAAAGCAGCTGATACAACCAGCCACTTCCACATACAGCTATGAATAAAAAGTAAAAGAAACATATACACTGTGGTGGCCTCTGCGTTGTTCCACGCCATGGGGTGGAGTGAGCATGGCCAGAGACAGGAGCAGACCCCACAAAGCAACCAAGAGAGCCGACACCACTCTCGGCCGCCAACCAACTCTCGGCCAGTGTCCAGTCTGCATGGATGAGGGAGGATATGTCCAAGAAGACTGAGATGTCTGACACCTGCTCACCCAGCCAAGACACCGCGAAGCCTCTCCGTCCCGGAGCTCAGTCACATCAATACACAATTCTTAAATTAACATCAATCAATCAATGTTTACTTATATAGCCCTAAATCACTAGTGTCTCAAAGGGCTGCACAAACCACTACGACATCCTCGGTAGGCCCACATAAGGGCAAGGAAAACTCACACCCAGTGGGACATCGGTGACAATAATGACCCAGTGGGACGTCGGTGACAATGATGACTATGAGAACATGATACTGTGAAAGATCAATCCATAATGGATCCAACACAGTCGCGAGAGTCCTGTCCAAAGCGGATCCAACACAGCAGCGAGAGTCCCGTTCACAGCGGAGCCAGCAGGAAACCATCCCAAGCGGAGGCTGATCAGCAGCGCAGAGATGTCCCCAGCCGATACACAGGCGAGCAGTACATGGCCACCGGATCGGACCGGACTCCCTCCACAAAGGAGAGTGGGACATAGAAGAAAAAGAAAAGAAACGGCAGATCAACTGGTCTAAAAAGGGAGTCTATTTAAAGGCTAGAGTATACAAATGAGTTTTAAGGTGAGACTTAAATGTTTCTACTGAGGTGGCATCTCGAACTGTTACCGGGAGGGCATTCCAGAGTACTGGAGCCCGAAATGAAAAAGCTCTACAGCCCGCAGACTTTTTTTGGGCTTTGGGGATCACTAATAAGCCGGAGTCCTTTGAACGCAGATTTCTTGCCGGGACATATGGTACAATACAATCGGCAAGATAGGATGGAGCTAGACCGTGTAGTATTTTATACGTAAGTAGTAAAACCTTAAAGTCACGTCTTAAGTGCACAGGAAGCCAGTGCAGGTGAGCCAGTACAGGCGTAATGTGATCAAACTTTCTTGTTCTTGTCAAAAGTCTAGCAGCGCATTTTGTACCAACTGTAATCTTTTAATGCTAGACATGGGGAGACACGAAAAGAATACGTTACAGTAATCGAGGCGAGACGTAACAAACGCATGGATAATGATCTCAGCGTCTTTAGTGGACAGAATGGAGCGAATTTTAGCGATATTGCGGAGATGAAAGAAGGCCGTTTTAGTAACGCTTTTAATGTGTGCCTCAAAGGAGAGAGTTGGGTCGAAGATAATACCCAGATTCTTTACCGTGTCGCCTTGTTTAATTGTTTGGTTGTCAAATGTTAGAGTTGTATTATTAAATAGAGTTTGGTGTCTAGCAGGACCGATAATCAGCATTTCCGTTTTTTTGGCGTTGAGTTGCAAAAAGTTAGCGGACATCCATTGTTTAATTTCATTAAGACACGCCTCCAGCTGACTACAATCCGGCATGTTGGTCAGCTTTAGGGGCATGTAGAGTTGGGTGTCATCAGCATAACAGTGAAAGCTAACACCGTATTTGCGTATGATGTCACCTAGCGGCAGCATGTAGATGCTGAAGAGTGCAGGGCCAAGGACCGAACCCTGGGGAACTCCACACGTTACCTTAACGTAGTCCGAGGTCACATGCACAATTTTAGACTGTTGGAGGATAACTGGACATTATGTAGGGAAAATCTACTGAGTCACAGTGAGAACATGCAACCTCAAAGCTAAGCTTCAAACTCAGAACCACCCTGTGCTGTGGAAGGGGCGTTAACCTCCTTTTGATATATATGCCCATTATACAGCTGCTTTAGTTTAGGTAAATGTATAAAATAAGACACCACCTATTTTTCTGTTACATACATCTGTATCTTTTAATCATGGCTGAAAAAGCCTACAAAATTATTTCACGCAAAGCTGCTTTTGTCCAGAAAGCTTTAACTTAATAAATGTATAATAAAAAAAACCAAAATATCAACACAAGCTATCAAAATAATTTAACCACTATAGTAAATTCCACAACGTTCAGTAAACACCCAGCTTATTAATTATCCATTAATTAATTAATTCACTCCACAGTCACACATGGTGGTGGTAAGATTCATCTGTAGCTCCAGCTACCCTTGAGTAGACTGACAGAAACATGGCTGCCAATTGGTTCCAAAGGCGTCTCCGACAACCAACAAACACTTATTCACATTCATACACCAGTGCGGGCTGCACTGGAGGCAACATGGGCGAAGTGTCTTGCCCAAGCACACAACAATAGAGACCGGGATGGAGATAACTGCTGCCCATTTAGTTAAGTTTGTTGTAGTAGGTGAAATAGAGTTTAAACTGCTATATAAACTGTAGCTTCGATCTGATACAAAAAGAGGCATTTTACTACATTTGCACTAATGGTGGGATGCTTTTTTTTTATTTGCAGGTGAGACTTTGGCTGGTAGGACTGGCATTCCTCAGGGGTTCTGGAGCTTTTCCTGGGTAGCTGAGGATGACCTGAGCTTTCCCAACAACTTGATGCCCATCTCAGGTGAGTTGGATTGTTTGCCCTATTCAGCAAGATAGACAGGACCAGCCGCCTCTGTTCCCAAAAGATCCTCTGCACCCAATTGGCCATGACACCACGCATCAAGACTCCCGTCAGAACGGATAAACATCTCTGACTTGCCTGCCCACTTTTGCATTGTTCAACGGATCGCAGAAAACGTTCTAACTCAGTTTCCTAACACAAACACACTTGAAACATGCTAAACCTAATGATGGATGGAGATACTGTACATCCAGGATCTTGTCATAGAAGATTAATCCCTTAAAATTGATTACCAATCACCGCATACAGCCACGACTTGATAATTTCAATAATTTTAAAGTAAAAATGCTCCATGTTCAAAAGTTAGTTTGCTAATTTAAATTCATAAAATTTAGACCAGAATTGGTTCTATAACATTTACACACAAACGCATACAAACTCCAACTTTGAAACGCTAAACATGCAATTTAAAGTTTAAAGGGAAGTGATTTGTAGATATATGACTTTCACAAATAAGTCGAATGTTTTGAAAGTCTCTTAGTGTATGACGCAAACCAATTTGCAGTACCGAGCACCATATTTTCCGGGCTATAGACCTATAGAGCGCACCAGTATTTTAGCTGCACCCACCAAATCGTACAAGACCATTGGCCGCAGATATGTACTGGTACAAAAATATTTTGTACTGTTTATTTGTATACCCTAATTGTTTCCAAATGGTGCCTGTCCAAAGACAGTAAAATGGCTTATCAATCAAAACAGAAGTCATCGTCATGGACCCACGAGCTGCGGATGCTGGCTCTCCAGTCAGCTAAACTGACTTAATAAATCCACGGTGATGTTTTGGTGAATTTGCGAAAATTAAAATAGGGATCTCACTATCAAAGCACAGGCCAAAATGAAACTATATTAACTCTTTCAAAAAAATGTACAGGTATACATTTCAATGATGCTCTTCTAATTCATATCTGTGATTGTATCCTTGATAAAAACGGTTACCCCAGTTGATTAAATAAATGAGCCAGTCAACAAAACAGCTCTTTAAAAGGCATAGTTTTTCAAGATCCGCCTACTTTCACAATTGTTTTAAAGTAATTGAAAAATCATTCAATAACAGATTAAACAATTTCCAACCATCCATCTTCTTCCGCATATCCAGGGTCGGGTTGCGGGGGCAACAGCCTAAGCAGGGAAGCTCAGACTTCCCTCTCCCCAGCCACTTCGTCCAGCTCTTTCCGGGGGATCCAGAGGCGTTCCCAGGCCAGCCGGGAGACATAGTCTTCCCAACGTGTCCTGGGTCTTCCCCGTGGCCTCCTACCGGTTGGACGTACAGTACCATAAACACCTCCCTGGGGAGGCGTTCAGGTGGCATCCTGACCAGATGCCCTAACCACCTCATCTGGCTCCTCTCGATGTGGAGGAGCAGCGGCTTTACTTTAAGCTCCTCCCGGATGACAGAGCTTCTCACCTTATCTCTAAGGGAGAGCCCGCCACCCGGCGGAGGAAACCCATTTCGGCCACTTCCCAGTGGGCACAGAGACGTTTAATTAACGTTGAAACAACGTTACTTTCCCGTGTTGAAATAACGTTTGATTATGGTTGAAAATGAAAGTTGGATCAACGTTTAAATACCGACGTTGAATCAACGTCAATGTTTCAACGTTGAT
Organism: Nerophis ophidion; assembly: GCF_033978795.1. Taxonomy (NCBI): domain Eukaryota; kingdom Metazoa; phylum Chordata; class Actinopteri; order Syngnathiformes; family Syngnathidae; genus Nerophis; species Nerophis ophidion. The sequence goes on from NC_084613.1 coordinate 60,000,498, forward strand.
TCAACTTTCGGTTTCTACCTAACAGAGACGTTTAATCAACGTTGAAACAACGTTACTTTCCCGTATTGAAATAACGTTGGATTTGGGTTGAAAATGAAAGTTGGATCAACGTTTAAATACCGACGTTGAATCAACGTCAATGTTTCAACGTTGATTCAACTTTCAATTTCTACCTAACAGAGACGTTTAATCAACGTTGAAACAACGTTACTTTCCCGTGTTGAAATGATGTTGGATTTGGGTTGAAAATGAAAGTTGGATCAACGTTTAAATACCGACGTTGAATCAACGTCAATGTTTCAACGTTGATTCAACTTTTTTTATGAGGTGGCGACTTGTCCAGGGTGTACCCCGCCTTCCGCCCGATTGTAGCTGAGATAGGCGCCAGCGCCCCCCGCGACCCCGAAAGGGAATAAGCGGTAGAAAATGGATGATTCAACTTTCAGTTTCTACCTAACAGAGACGTTTAATCAACGTTGAAACAACGTTACTTTCCCGTGTTGAAATAACGTTGGATTTGGGTTGAAAATGAAAATTGGATCAACGTTTAAATACCGACATAGAATCTACGTCAATGTTTCAACGTTGATTCAACTTTCAGTTTCAACCTAAGATCCACCAACCAATTATCAACGTAATATAAACCAATATATCAATATAATTAAAGACAACAAAAGATAGTGCATATATAGCTCCAGGCTGAATCCTGTTAATACAAAATTTTAATTAAGTACAAAGAAAATGGAGAATGTCAATCGATATAATTATCTATTTAGCCTGTGATGCCCATCCTATTCCTCTCTTCCGTCCTGGGGCATATTTCAGTTTATTTTTTATGGCATCATGGCCCATCGTTTCGGTCTTCTTCTGGGTATCCAAGACACTAGCTGTAAACAGGCAAAAAGAATACAAATTAATTAAGGGTGCATGTGATTTACCCCAAACAAGTTAATGTAATTATTAAACACACACACAAACTCACCTGTGACTACATCGAGCAGCTTCGTCTCGGCAAAGGCAGTTTTTCCCCCTCTCCCCTTCATGTTCAGATTGGACATTAATTCATTTGTCATGAGCCTGAAATTGAACACGCAAGTCATACATGCAGGCCAAAAAGTATGGAATTTTGCATATTATAATTCCCGATTTAGCACTCATAGATTAGAAATTGGGTCTTACATCGCCTATTTTTAATATATATGTAGAGAAAGAGGAAAGTACCTGTCCATGATGGTGCTTAAACAGCTCTTTAAGTCATATCCACCAATCGCTGAGAGCCTGGCTGTCTGCAAATATACAAGAGAATGTGTTTAGCATACACTGGGGGAAGGGGCTGGCAAACACATACATATACATTCATGTATAGGGCCTGTTTTATCTACACGTGTTTTATCTACACGATTTCATAACCTGAAATTTCTACCTAAATACAATAATATTTCCGATGTAAAAACAGCTACACAATTACGTTATAATTACTTACCAGCAAATTGTTCTTGCTTGGTTGAGTTTTTATCAACTCGTCAAGGTCGAGTAGTTCCTCCACTGTCCAATTTCTGCACATGGAAGGACAGTTTTATCAAAAAATTATCTTTTTTGGTATTATATGTATCATAGCAAGTGTACTGTGTTGTTCCATATATGCATAAACTGAAATCATTGGTACATTGCCTTGCATTAACGTTCTGCTTTTCAATTACCGGTAGTGGTACATGTACATAGACTTAGGGGCGGAAAGTAGAAACGTGGGGGAGGGTATGTTTTTTTTGGGAAAAAAAGAGATTGTTTAGCAAAAACTGAAAATTAAATAGTTTGTTCTCCTGACGTATATAAAAAAAAGTTTGCTCCTGTAAGCTCTGCAAAAAAAAAAAGTTGGTTGCCTTCTTGTGCCAAGAGAAAAAACTTTGTTCCCCCCCGAAATTTCTGGGCTCCGTGCAGTCTTTTATTGTCAATCATAAAACATATGAAACAAAATCTGTCTGGATATTTTATTGTCATATATTTTAGTATACATGTTGGCCAACAGGTCAACAGTGAAACCATTTGGAAGTTCCAATACTTGACAAAAGCTCTTGTAATAGCAGTACTGGCCTTATCAGTAAAATAAAAAAATAAGTAAAGATCATAGCATTTAATATTACATGGATCCTTTTATGGGCGACCCATGGACTTGCCTTTTGAGACAAAGCCTTGCTAACAAGTCAAACTAATTAAAAAGTACCTGTACTTAAAATAAACTGGCAACATTTAAATAAACATTAAAATGGGCCAGAAAAACCCAACTGCCATCCAGACGGGTGTTTTGAAGATCAAAATCAGGAGGAAGTAAATTAATACAGTGACTGGCGTGGCTGTAAAAGACAATGGGTACAGAACCAAAAAAATATTGTTTTGTGTTAGCCTGGAAAAACAATTGTTTGCTTTTGGGCAGGTGGGGAAAAAAATTGTTAGTTGTCTGCTTGGGGAGAAAAAAAAAAGTTTGCTCAGGTCCAGTTTATACAGTCAAAATAAACGTTGAGAATAGGCGTGAGATAAATTTCTCGTTTTCCTGCAACCCTCATGTGAAAGGGCCACAATTATATCGATATAATTAACCAGTATTATCTCAAGGTACAAACCTGAATCTTTATGGACGTCGATGGAAATAGTTCGATTTCCTATTCAAATATTCGCTCTTCATCTTGCTTGCTGGATTGGAAAGGAAGTACTTCAGCACGCATGCGCACAAGCTTGGCTGTGATACGCTAGGTGGTGTGTGTGGTGCAGCACGCTGCCATCAAGCGGCGGTTTCGTTGAATACTGTCGCAAATGGCCAATGCGCGCAGAATGGTTGGCAAGTTGAATTGTACACGTTGAAACGACGTTGAAACGACGATGTCCCCCAATGAGGAAAACAAACCAGATTTGCAACATATGGTGTGGTGGGGTCAGTTGGTTGTGATTTGGTCGGGATATGGTTGAGTGACGTTGCGACGTAATTTCAACGTCACCTCGACGTTGAACTAAGGACGGGTGCCCACTGGGTTGTACCCGTAATCTTGTCCTTTCGGTCATAACCCAAAGCTCATAACCATAGGTGAGGATGGGAACGCAGATCAACCGGTAAATTGAGAGCTTTGCCTTTTTGCTCAGCTCCTCCTTCACCACAACGGATCGATACAGCGTCCGCATTACTGAAGACGCCGCACCGATCCGCCTGTCAATGTCACGATCCACTCTTCTCTCACTTGTGAACAAGACTTCTCGGTACTTGAACTCCTCCATTTGGGGCAGGTTCTCCTCCCCAACCCGCAGATGGAACTCCACCCTTTTCCAAGCGAGAGCCATGGACTCAGACTTGGAGGTGCTGATTCTCATCCCAGTCGCTTCACACTCGGCTGCGAACCGATCCAGTGAGAGCTGAAGATCCTGGCCAGATGAAGCCATCAGGACCAAATCATCTGCAAAAAGCAGAGACCTAATCCTGCAGCCACCAAACCGGATCCCCTCAATGCCCTTACTGCGCCTAGAAATTCTGTCCATAAAAGTTATGAACAGAATCGGTGACAAAGGGCAGCATTGGCGGAGTCAAACCCTCACTGGAAACGTGTCCGACTTACTGCCGGCAATGCGGACCAAGCTCTAACACTGATCGTACAGAGAGCGGACTGCCACAATCAGACAGTCCGATGCCCCATACTTTCTGAGCGCTCCCCACAGGACTTCCCGTGGGAAACGGTCGAATGCCTTCTCCAAGTCCACAAAGCACATGTAGACCGGTTGGGCAAACTCCCATGCACCCTCAAGGATTCTGCAGAGAGAATAGAGATGGTCCACAGTTCCACGACCAGGACGAAAACCACACTGTTCCTTCTGAATCTGAAGTTTGACAATCCGGCGTAGCCTCCTCTCCAGTACACCTGAATAGACTTTTCAGGGAAGGCTGAGGAGTATGATCCCACGATAGTTGGAACACACCCTCCGGTTCCCCTTTCTTGAAGAGAGGAACCACCACCCTGGTCTGTCAATCCAGAGGAACTGCCCCCGATGTCCATGCGATGCTGCAGAGTCTTGTCAACCACAACCCACAGCATCCAGAGCCTTAAGGAACTCCGGGTGGATCTCATTCACCCCCGGGGGCTTGCCACCGAGGAACTTTTTAACTACCTCAGCAACCTCAGCCCCAGCAATAAGAGAGCCCACCACAGATTTCCCAGGTACTGCTTCCTCATAGGAAGATGTTTTGGTGGGATTGAGGAGGCCTTTGAAGTATTCCCTCCACCGATCCACAACATCCGCAGTCGAGGTCAGCAGAACACTATCCGCACCATACACGGTGTTGACAGTGCACTGCTTCCCCTTCCTAAGGCGGCGGATGGTGGTCCAGAATCGCTTCGAAGCAGTCTGGAAGTTGTTTTCCATGACTTACCCGAACTACTCCCGTGTCCAAGTTTTTGCCTCCGAGACCGCTGAAGCCGCACACTGCTTGGCGTGTCGGTACCTGTCCGCTGCCTCCGGAATCCCGGCGGAGGAAAGTCAATTGGGCCGTTTGTAACCCGTGATCTTGTCCTTTCGGTCAATGCTCATGACCATAGGTAAGGATGGGAACGCAGATCGACCGGTAAATTGAGAGCTTTGCCTTCCGGCTCAGCTCCTTCATTACTGTATCATAACAAAGTGTGGAAAAAGTTAAGCCCAGTGAATACTTTCCGGATGTACTCTACATATAAGCTCAAATATATGCTGTACACTAACAATATATTTGGATAAAGTTCCTTTAGCAAGTTTGAACTCAACCTCACCTGTTGGTGTAGCCATTAAAACCCTTTTGGTGAAATTCTGGCTTGATAGCGGAGTATTCTTCCTGGCAGACTTGGTAGGATCCAGTTGTTAAAAGAGACCTATGATGATTTTAATCTACATTTAAAACACTTCCTTGTGGTCTAGATAATTTGTATTCGATATGCTTTAATGTAAATGTTGCGTCAATTGTGCTCCTTAGTCACTTTTATAACCTGTTTTTTGAGTCCGTCTGTAAGATGTTCGATTCTGCAGGCGTTCCCAGATTGCAAATGAAACCATGACCGCCCTCTCCAAAAGTATCATAATTTATCTATTGAAAAATGTACACTATTTTTAAATATATATATATATATGTATATATATATATATATATATATATATATATATATATATATATATATATATATATATATATATATATATATATATATATATATATATATATATATACTGAATCTATATAATTTTAATATGAAGTTTACTTTTGACTTTGTCTGGAAGAGTGGTGAACACTATAGATGACTTCAAGATATATATATATCAATCAATCAATCAATCAATGTTTACTTATATAGCCCTAAATCACTAGTGTCTCAAAGGGCTGCACAAACCACTACGACATCCTCGTATATATATATATATATATATATTATATATTTATATATATATATATATATATATATATATATATATATATATATATATATATATATATATATATCTTGAAGTCATCTATAGTGTCCACCACTCTTCCAGTATATATATATATATACTCTTCCAATATATATATATATATATATATATATATATATATATATATATATATATATATATATATATATATATATATATATATATATATATATATATATATATATATATTATATATTTATATATATATATATATATATATATATATATATATATATATATATATATATATCTTGAAGTCATCTATAGTGTTCACCACTCTTCCAGACAAGGTCAAAAGTAAACTTCATTAACATTATATAGATTCACCTGGTTACAACATTAGGTATACCTGCACATTCTCTGACTTATGCAGAGAGTAAGAAGCTGCCATTAATGTCTATGCACATGGATGTTATTATGCGCATGCCAAGATTAAATGGAAATAATACTTTATCCTACCAAGGAGGCCCTGCCCATTCGGCTGAGGGCTCGAGTTGATGTCTGAATAAAGTGCGTCCACCTCACGGTGACGTTAAAATTTAGCCAAACCGCAAAACCCTGCAAACAGAGGCATTCAAAACTGAGTGCAAGCTCACAACAAAATACATGAACCTCATGATTTGATACGTCACCATTCTTTAACATGAGTATCCAACTTTGTAACATTTATAAGTCAGTAAATCTAAATTCATCATACAGTAGGTCCCATTCAAGCATTGTTGACAAATGTTCTATTTGTTTGAGGTTGGGCTTTGTTAACCTTTATTATCTATTTAAAACCAGCTCTCATCATTGTCTCATAAACCCATATTTGTGTCCATGTTCAGCCATCTACCTGCTAATTTGGAGGCAGTCAGCCCTTTTTAATTTGTTTTATATTGTTTTAGCATTGCACCAGTACCCCTCGACCCCAACAGGGACAAACGGTAGAAAAATGGATGGACGGATGCACCAGTACCACTCACTGGCAGCAAAACCAATCCATTTAAAAAATCCAACTGTTGCACCAAAGCAGGGACATACTGAATATTGGTGGATCCGTTTATTGTTGTTATTTTGTAATCACAGTAGTTCAGGATTACTTTGAATTGACTTATAGATTTAGTCTAAAATTAAAGTGGCCAGTCGATCAGCTCGGGCGACATAACAAGAAACATTGATCAATTCCTCCTCCGTTTGATGAACGAGTACGGAGTCAGTGTCATGAAAGGCTCATTAAGAAATCAAAGTCTTGGTATTACAGCCTGCATGCTACTCTTAATGGTTTGGCCTGTGCTTTAAACATAATTCATTTTCTTATTATGAATTCTAATTTAATTATTACTTGTAGTTGAGCATGATGAATGGAATCATTAAAAAGCTGTGCTTTCCACCATCCACCACCAAGTAAATGCTGGCGGAGTTTATTGACCATTTGTACAGCCCTCACTCTTTTCTGCATTAATTTGCAAAAAAAAAAAAAAAAAAAAATGTCGTACTGATAACCATCACTGCAACCAATGATTTAGTTGCCATTAATTATCATCTAATAAAGCCAATTAAAAATATAATTGAAACATGATTTATTTATTTAATTGGGGAATATTTTATTTAATTTCCCACTAATAATTATAATTACACTAAAACTATATGTGTTTAGTCTGCTAGAAAAAAATATTTATGTATCGTCCGGAAATCAAAATCACAGGTTTTTAAATTAATGGGCATAACACTTTCTATCTGTACATAATTAATGTGTTAACAGCTGGGTGCCCGTACTGTCAGATTGCATTTTCCCCGTAGCCATGTTCTTAATATGACAGTCATTAGTGGGATCACCAACTTGGGATACAGTGCTGATACAATGCTCGTGTAGATACATAAACAAATGAAACATTTGTTTAATGCATAGAATAAATATGGCAAAGTTACTGTCATGATCTGTGGTCTACATCAGTGTTTTTCAACCTTTTTTGAGCCAAGGCAGATTTTTTTCGTTGAAAATATGGGGAGGCACACCACCAGCAGAAATCATTAAAACACGAAACTCAGGTGACAGTATAAGGTCGTTGTCGCAATTGTTGGATATGACTTTAAAGCATAAGCAAGCATGCATGACTATAGCTCTTGTCTCAAAGTAGGTTTACTGTCACCACCTGTCACATCAGACACTGACTTATTTGCACTTTTTTGCTCTTTTCCTGTGTGTAGTGTTGTACTTCTTGTCTTACGCTCCTATTTTGGTGGCTTTTTATTTTTTTTTGTTTTTTTCCTGTTGCAGTTCCATGTCTTCTTTTGAGCGATATTTCCTGCATCTACTTTATTTTAGCAATCAATAATATTTCACTTGTTTTTACCCTTCTTTGTGGGGACATTGTTGATTGTCATGTAATGTTTGGATGTTCATTGTCTTTGCTCCACAGTAAGTCTTTGCTGTCGTCCAGCATTCTGTTTTTGTTGACTTTATAGCTAGTTTGGTTTTAGTTTGGTCCTGCATAGCCTTCCCTAAGCTTCAATGTCTCCTTTTCTTAATGGCACTCACCTTTTGTTTCTTTTTGGTTTAAGCGTTAGACACCTTTTTACCTGCATGCTGCCTCCCGCTGTTTACGACATCTACAAAGCAATTAGCCACCTGCTGCCACCTACTGATATGGAAGATTATTACACGGCTACTCTGCCCAGCTCTATACAGCACCGACACTCAACAACAACACATCATTTGCAGAGTATAATTACTGGTTCGCTAACAATATTTTCAAACCAAATAAGTGAACTTAGATCATCTCCCATGGCACACCAGACTGTATCTCATGGCACGGCACAGTGGTTGAAAAGCACTGGTCTAGATCATGCTTTGTTTAGTTATGTTCTGTTGGTTTTGGACTCCATTAGTTCCTGTTTTTGTGCGCCCTTGTTTGTTTCAGTTTCCATGACGACTCATTAGGTTCACCTGCCTCATGTGTTCGGATCACGCACCTGCTCTAATCAGAGACTATTATTTAAGCTTGTTTTGCCAGTTAGTCGTCCTGGCGACATTGTTAGTTGTCATACGGTACCATAGTTCTTGCTGCTCCTTTATTGCTTGGGTTCACGCTGCTCTGTAATAAACGTTTCATGCCGTAGTTCATGCTGCTTGTTTTCATGCCACAGTAAGTCTTGTTTGTTCCATGCCATTGTCAATGTTAAGTGTTTAGATTCTATGTTTCCTGTGTTAAGTTTTTTAGTTTGTTAGCTTCTTGTGTGAACGGCATGCTTTTCTTGAGAAAATAAATATGTTCCTACCTTCACACCTGGTCCGGAATAGTCTGTTTGTGCCCACGTCATGACAGTTACAACAATACATCATACATGAGCGGCAAGTGGATATGCTGTGTTAATATTTTCTTTACTACCAGTTAGGGATGTCCCAATCCATGATTTTGCACTTCCGATCCGATACCGATACTGGCCGATACTGGCCTATCCGAGCATGTATTAAAGTTTAAAGTTAGTTAGCCTACTTAGTTGTCAGATTCATGCTGAAAAGGATTTTAGTACTCTTGATAACAACTAGCCAGCTGAATTAGGTGAGTTTGAATAATACACGATAGTTGGTATTCAAGGATAAACACAAAATATCACAAATTATACATGACAAACAGAAATAGCATCATTAAACAGTAAAAAAGTGAACAGTATAAAGTGCAAATAATGCTGTAAACATTATTAAAAAAAGCAAAACACACAAACAACCTGAGTGGGATAAAATGTCTATAATTCAGCATCAATACTTGCTCTTGAACAAGTGTAAACTTAAAAAAAAAAAAATATATATATATATATATATATATATATATATATATATATATATATGTATATACACACATATTCCTTTCAATTGTTTGCCCCAGTCAGGGGGGGGCAAACAATTGAAGTCCAAGCATAATGGGGAGATTCTTTCTAACAAAGACGAGCATTTCAAGATGCTCAGTTGTCAGCCTGCTCCTGTGTTCATCTATGATGAGTGCTAAAAAGCCTCTCACTCGCAAGAGTCATTCAAATGTCTTACAACTTTACCACCACACTTGACTTTATTGTGAAATGTTTTGCACTCCACCTCTTCATCTTTTTCGTTTTGTAGGGTAAAATAATCACACACAGCTGACATTTTTACCGTAACTTTTAATTCACACGGCCGTCTGAACGGTTTGAACACAGCCTGTGGATGTTTGGAAGGTGTGCTGGAAAATCCAGAACGGAGTTTAGGGAGCAGCAGAAGAGTGAAATGTTTTATTCAAATCGGTGCGTTGGAAAACGCGGACTGGAGTTTAAAAAAAAAAATGGATCTGGATCGGCATTTTTCCATGCCTTACCGATACGCATTTTTTGGCAAACATCGGCGGCCGATCCGATCCAAATGTGGGATCGGGACAACCCTACTCCCAGCCTATTATTTGGTTGTTTATTATTCTTAATATATGCAAAGGACAATGACCACGTTGATTCTTTGCAATTATTAAATCGATATTAATTCTGTTTTGCGCTATATTAATTTAGTTTGTATATCAATGTGAGCGGTTGTGCTTACGGCCTTTACTTAATAATTGCGTCTCTCTTCACTAGGTCCGCCATGTGACAGAAGCAGATCATGTGACCAGAATTTTGATGGTGTCCCAGAGTTTACATGGAGCATAGTGGCGACAGGGGACACACTGGAGGAACGCGACAGAAAGATGGAAAAGAAGGCAGGAAGTCCCCAAGGGTGGGAGGAAGGTAAGAGCGAAGGTATCACATTCCCCCATTGTCGAGGGTTTTTTTTGGTATATAAATTGACACACTATTTTCTAGGGCTGTCTTTGACAAAACGATTGAATCTGATTCGTTTGATTTGGCCCAAAAAAAAATAAAAAATGAAATCCCCATGTTTTCTACCAATACACATATTCTTTGCAACATTCATACCTCAAAAAAGGATATGTTTTTGAGTTTAGTTTAGGGTCCACTTCAGTTTTAGCTGGGCACCTAAAAGACAATAACACTTCTCTAAAGCAGTTTCTTAGCAACAGGTCCAGTGCCTAACAATGGCCCTATTTACATAATATAATTGAAATCAAGAATAGGAATATTAATTGCGAGTTAATATTTGAGGGTGCCCGACATTGGATATTTGCCAATCCTGAGAAACCTCTGCTATTTTCACTTGAATTGAGTATAAAGGGGCGACGATTCACAACTTTTAGCACCTGAACTTTTTTAAGGTGTCACACTTATTTGTTCCAACACTCGATGAAAGCCGGATAATGTTTGCTAAAAATATATGTTTATGTATTGCTCCCTACCAAAGACCCGATTCAGTTGTTCTGAGAAACCCAGACCCTTCACATTTTCCACGTTCTCAAGCTCCATTTGTTTTTAAACTTTGGAGGATGAAAAAAACAGTTTCTGCCATTTAATCTACGCAGCGTGATGGTGAAATGAGGACAGAGAAGTCTGTTTCATTATTTTATTTTGTGTATCATGAGTAGGGCTGCATATCGTTAGTATATTATATCTTACTAATACTAACATTGATTTTTCTTATCGATACCAGTTTTCATCGGTACTTTTATCTGTGCTATTTGGAATTGGTTTCAATAAAGATGTGAAATCATGCATTTTTATTATCCTTATTATTTATATTATCATTGCTTCCCTATTTGTGATTATTTCAAGCATATTATCAGAGCCTTGGAATGGGTGATTGTGACCAAAACTAAAAAAACAACCAATCTTGATCAATATCACAATTTCTACATTGTTTTTAACTATTCAGTTTGAAATAATCTGTTGTGTAGGGAGGTACTGGATGTCACAGACAACAAGGGTGTATTATAGCCCTATGATGTATTATATATATATATATATATATATATATATATATATATATATATATATATATATATATATATATATATATATATATATATATATATATATCGTAAATATACACTATATATAATAACAAAAACAATAATATAATTAACCAACGGAAAGTGGAGTGTGTCGAATCTAAAGTGTGTGTGTGTGTGTGTGTGTGTGTGTGTGTGTGTGTGTGTGTGTGTGTGGAGATTAGCTGTTGAGTGTTACCGTTATGTTGCGCAAGAAGCAAGTCCAAAAGGGGTCAAGGCAGGCTCATAGATCCGTGAGACAAGCAAGAAGTCGGGGGCCATAGCGGGGCGTAGGAGGTCCGTGTCCAAGCGGAATGTCGAGATCCAAGAGGCAGTCCGGGAAGCAGAGGTACAAGGAATGACGAGACACATAACTCGTCAACACAGGGACGGAGGTCTGCAGTTGTAGCGACAAGGAGGACACGAGACAATCCATAACACGGGGAAGAAGACACGGAGAGCAAAGAGTGCGCATAGAGCTAGACGTGGCTTACTGTACGGAAACAGATGATTACGTTCTGGCGCCAGATAGCAGGTTGAGCAGGGTTATGAAGGCAGCACCTCTCACTAATTCCAGGTGCCGTCGAGTGCTGATGGAAAGCAGCGGCTTGCTGCCGCCGGAGAGATGCGTGCAGGAGATGAGCGCCCGTGGTCGCGTCCCGAGGTGCACTCCGCGGTACTCCTTGAAGAGTGCGCAGCGGCATGCGCTTGCATAATCACTACTAAAAAACAAATAAACTCAGAATTAGTTCAACATTTTAAGTAAATAAAAAAAGGAAACTAAATGTGAAAAAGCACAATAACGTAAAAATGTACCAATAAATTGGAGTTTACATGCTCTCAGGTAAAAGAAGGCACACACAAAGATGCATAAGTTATTTCAACTCTGGAGCTCCAACTTTAGTATTAGAAGCTTTCAAGTTATCAATAAGTTCCCCATGAAAATCCACAACTTCCTAGCATTAGCAGTAGTAGCATGGTGGGATTCACACATCTTTTGGACGACAAGTTGAACAACAGCTGAACTGAATTCAATCTACTTGCTGTAATAGTAAAACAACTAAACATTGTAGCAACTAGTATTATATTGATAATAAAATCGTAAACTCATGTGATGTTATCCATTTGTATGCTATGGTTATTTACCTCATTTCTTGTTTTTTTCAACAGTATGGAATGAATGATTTAACAGTGACCATCACAATATTAGATACATTTAGTATATCATGTCCCTTTCCGTGGGATTAACCTATTTCTCTGAGCTGATTAAAAGTCCTGTGAATTGAAAACATTTGCATTTTCCATTTAACTGTGCATTATAGTACATTCAAATAATATAAAGTAATTGCATGAAAAAGGGTAATGGAATTGGTTACATTTGCAGCAGGTTGCTAGCAGGCTGCTGGTATTTTGACGAGGGAAAGCTAATTTTTGGCCTATATCGGGAAATATGTCAGTTTGTTTATTCGCAACTTCTACCTTCTGTTCGCTTGCTGGCTGGGACGGCTAGTTTGACCACCTGTGAGTGCTGTGGGATGGTGGCGGTGCATGTAGCATCACATTCTGCTTTTTGGGGGCGATAACTGTAGCTTGACATAAGTCAGAGTCTCCAAACACAAGTACCATATTTTCTGGACTATAACGCGCACTAAAAATCATTTTGTTTTCTCAGAACTCGACAGTGTGCCTTATAACCTAATGCACGGAATAATTCTGCTTTTGCTTACCGATCTCGAAGCAATTTTATTTGGCATATGGTGTAATGATAAGTGTGACCACTAGATGGCAGTCAAACATAAAATATACATGTAGACTGCACTATGGTGGCAATATGACTCAAAAAAACAACACCAACATTGTAGGTTTTATTGAAAATATAGAAAATTACACACGGCGCTCAAAAATCTATCAAACTGTTTTAGTTCGACATTGGAAAGCTATGACGCTGCATCGCTTGATGTGCATCAACATATTCGTATAATTATGGTGTGTGTATAAGGTAAGACATATTATCTGGCGTTTTGTTTCGCAATAGTATGCAAAAGCAACTACGTAGGTCCTGAGCAGTCCTGGATTCAGTCCTGGGCTCGAGATCTTTTTGTGTGGAGTTTGCATGTTCTCTCCGTGACTGCGTGGGTTCCCTCCGGGTACTCCGGCTTCCTACCACCTCCAAAAACATGCACCTGGGGATAGGTTGATTGGCAACACTAAATTGGCCCTAGTGTGTGAATGTGAGTGTGAATGTTGTCTGTCTATCTGTGTTGGCCCTACGATGAGGTGGCGAATTGTCCAGGGTGTACTCCGCATTCCGCCCGAATGCTGCAAAGAAAGGCTCCAGCGACCCCCCGCAACACCAAAATGGACGAGCTGTAGAAAATGGATGGATAAATGGAACTTTTCTTACCTTCTAGTATCTGCTGATCTGTATTTGGGATCTCCATACATTTTAAGAAATTGCACGGGTCCCCCTTTGTAGTACGTGTCAACACCATAGTCGATAAGCTTCTTCTTTTTCTTTATCTTCTTGTTATGGGACAATCATCCTCCGCTGTTTCCATTTCTAATATAAAGTAACGTAAAGTTCTTACTTAAACCGTCAGTAAACTCGCCATGAAAGCGCTAAAACATATCGGTGTAGTGAGTTATTATTATTCACCCAAAGAAGTTTAGTTTTTAGAGTCCCGGCCAGACGTTTTTTCATGGGACACATTTTCGGTGTTGTTGTTTCCAGATGTGGAGATGCTACTCCGTTATTGATTAAGGTTAAGTCTGAATGTCATTAAAAGAGTTAGCTCCATCTTTTGACACTTCTTCCACTCCCGTCCTTGCACGCTACACCGCTACAACACACATGACGGGGAGAAGACACTGTCGAAGGTGAGCCACGTAAATAAGACCGCCCAAAAAACGGCGCATCCTGAAGTGACTGTCAAAAAGCGGTTTTAAGATGATCTGTAAAACATAATCTATGCAACATTTTGACCAAAGAACCACCATTACATGTTATGTAGACCACAAGAAAGTGTAAATTTAGAAAAAAAAAAGTATACATATATATATATATATATATATATATATATATATATATATATCCTTTAATGCACCTTATAATCCGGTGCGCCTTATATATCAAAAAAGCTCTAAAATAGACCATTCATCTGCAGTACGCCTTGTGATCCAGTGCGCCCTATGGTCCGGAAAATATGGTACAGTCTCCAATAACACCAGAAAAAAAATGCTTAATTTTTCCTTAGTTAGTAGATGCTAATGGTTTTTAACAAAGAAAAAGTCACAAAGAGGATTAACTCAGAACAAAGTAATGAAACTTGAAAAAAATGCTTGGTGCTGGTTTAGATATAAAGATTGCTTATTCTCCAATTTTCTGTCAGTCAAAAAGTGATTCTTTTGAGACAGATCATCCACTCATCATGCAGACGCCTCGTGTCCAGGCAAGCTCACTGTCCCATAGACCCTCAGAGCTGTGTTTATCCAATGACAGTCCAGTTTCGCTGCAGTGGAGCAAACCACTCTCAGCTTCTCCATGGACTTCTTTGGATAATGAGCGTCAACACTGTTCAATGCACTGTGACGCCACGGAAATGAATGAGAAGAAGGTTGGGTCAGTGATCTGTGACTGGTTAGCAGTGATAATTTAAAGGTCAGTAGTGTGATTTGTGTAAAGGCACCTTAGGCATGACTTGCTGTACTGGGATCCCTATAAATCTTGAAAATGTAAAAACAAACTGTGGCGGCATTGCTGAGATATTTATAAAACAATCTAGCCTTCCTTCGTTCTTCCTCCAAACGGGCCATTTGGAATTTGCTCTGTCCTCTGATGTTGTCTGCCTTGTGACGTCAGCGGATATCTCCATATACAGTAGAAACTTACCCGAAGACCTTTGTGCAAGTCTGCTATTGTAGTCCAACGCTGCAGTCAATAAGCAACTTATTTTTGTATATAGTCTTGTTGTTAGACATACTGGCTCGTACATGCACATGCATCCTCCGCCATTGCCTTTTCTAACAAAAAGTAGCATATAGTTTGAACTACAGTTGTACGGTATACTGGTATTATTATAGTACCGCGATACCAATGAATCATATTCGGTACTATACAGCCTCTAAAAATTACCGGTTAGCTTCTTCTTAAATCACTAATCCTCGCCTCCATGGCGACAAATGAAGTAAGTTTCTTACAAGTCCTTGCAGGACGAGGAATAGGTAAACATGTTTCACTACACATCGTATGTATCTCACTGGCGTCATTAGCGGTGACGCCGATCATGAATGTAAACAAACGGCATTCGTAGATCTACACCTAACATCCACTGTAATGATACCAAGTTTAGTAGCGTACTATGAATACGTTGATATTTTTTGGCATCACAAAATCTTCTTTCATTTTTATAAAATGCATATTATGTTTATAAACTCAGGAAATATGTCCCTGTACAACTGAGGACTTAGACCAGGGGTGTCAAACTCAAATACAGAGTGGGCCAAAATTTTAAAAGGTTGAACAAATTAACCTTTTAATAGGGACCCAAACAAGTTTTGCATTAAATATTGAACAAGCAAGGCTTATATAACTTTAGTGACATGCAAAATCCAGTTTCAAATAATAATAATAATTATGATTAAAAAAATATCAATGGCATATCAAAAAAAAATTAAATAAAAATGTTATGTCTTTTTTTCTTCTGAGGTAAATATATATTTTTTTTCCAGAGGCTAATAATACATTTGAAAATAAAATAACAATAATGAATGAACCAAACATTCAAGCCTTGATGTAGCAAGAGAAAATGCATGAATAACACGTTAATTATTGGTCAGTTTGCTGGAAGTTTCCTGGAAGAGTTAGTGCTGCAAGGGTTTCTGGGTATTTGTTCTGTTGTGTTACGGTGCGGATGTTCACTCGAAATGTGTTTGTCATTCTTGTTTGGTGTGGGTTCACAGTGTGGCGCATATTTGTAACAATACTAAAGTTGTTTATACGGCCACCCTCAGTGTGACCTGTACGGCTGTTGACCATGTATGCCTTGCATTCACTTGTGCGTGTGTGTGTGTGTGTAAAATCCACAAATATTATGTGACACGCTGTTAGTATGGAGTAATTTACACCCACGACTTAGAATATTAAAGTTAAAGTTAAAGTACCAATGATTGTCACACACATACGAGATGTGGCGAAATTATTCTCTGCATTTGACCCATCACCCTTGATCACCCCGTGGGAGGTGAGGGGAGCAGTGAGCAGCAGCGGTGCCGCGCCCGGGAATCATTTATGGTGATTCAACCCCCAATTCCCACCCTTAATGCTGAGTGCCAAGCAGGGAGGTAATGGGTCCCATTTTATAGTCTTTGGTGTGACTCGCCGGGATTTGAACTCACGACCTACCCGATCCCTGGGCGGACACTCTAAACACTAAATTAGAGTGTCCGCCCAATGTATGACCAATGTATCATCCTGCAACTACTTGGTATCGGTTTGATACCAAAATTTGTGGTATTATCCAAAACTACTGTAAAGTATCAAACAACAGGAGAATAAGTGATTATAACATTTTAACAGAAGTGTAGATAGAACATGTTAAAAGAAAAACTATGCAGACATTAACAGTAGATGAACAAGTAGATTGATAATTAATTTTCTACCACTTATCCTTTGATATTTAAACAAAATTATAAAATGGAAAATAACACATTATGTTACTGCTTACGTCAGCAGCTAAATTAGGAGTCTTTGTTTGCTTACTACCCTATAAAAGACAAGTTGTCTTGTATATTCACTATTTTATTTAAGAGACAAACTTGCAATAAGAAACATATGTTTAGTGTACCCTAAGATGTTTTGTTGAAATAAAGCCAATAATGCAACTTTTTGTGGTCCCTTTTATTTAGAAAAGCACCGAAAAGTATCTAAATAATTTTTGTACTGGTACCAAAATATTGGTATAAGGACAACAATAGTTTGAACTTGTATCTGTCAGTAGACTCTACATGAAAGCACTACAAACTACAACAAACAGGTAGAAGAAGCAGTTGAAGTGTAGGCACTTAAATAAGACCGCCCACAAAATGGTCTATCCTGAAAAAGCCTTAAGAAAGCAGCTTGAGGACGGTCTGTAAAATATAATCATGCAATAAAGAACCACCATTACATGTTACGTAGACCACAAAGAGGTGTTTTAATTGTATAAAAACAATCTTAATATGACCCCTTTAGGACTAAATGTAGTAATCTCTTACCCTTGGTCAATAAACCTTCTAAAAAGCAGCAGTGTCTCTATTCGGACATTACAATACGAACAAATAGCATGCATTGCCTTGTTCTGAAGTTCCTGTGCGATTTTCTGTGCTCTTATTTTTCGTATCACATGCGTTACAATTTTAAAATAGCTTCTCTGTAACACCGGTTCGGCATCGTGGTACTGGGTTCGATTCCCTCGAGGATGCGTCAAACGAAGAACACAACAAAGGTAGGATCTAACAAATGTATTAACAAAAAGTGAGCTCTGAACAAAAACACTGGAGCTAGTAAAAAGAGAAACAAAAGACGCTAGCATGAAAGCTAGGAAATATAAAGAACTAAGACTTGGCACGATGGTACAAAAGTAAAAAAAAAGATGATTAGCATGTGAGCTAAAGATGACAATAAGGTGTCTTAGCTCATGAGCTAGCGAGAAAAACATACCTGACGTTACTTGTTGCATGTGAGCAAATTAGAGTCCCAGGCAGAAGAATGAAAAAAGGAAGGCTTATAAAGGGAAGGTGATTAACAGAGAACAGGTGTGCAGGAACCGGGAGTAACAGCTGAAACTAATAAGTAACCATGATGATGGACTAAACGGGAAATAAACGGATCAAACGGAGAATGAGAACAAAGATGGAAAAACAAACAATAATATGTGAAGATCCGAGTCACGGATCGCAACATTCTCATCACATTAGGATATGACTGCAAATTATTTGATCTGCCCTTATCCCCATCTTTCATAAAATATGAATCCAAAAGTAAAATACGGGGAGTAAATCTAATTGAAGCAATCATCAGGTTTGTGTCCTTTGCTTCATGGTAATAAATAATAATAATAATAATAATAATAATAATGGATTAGATTTATATCGCGCTTTTCTATTGTTAGATACTCAAAGCGCTCACAGAGAAATGTTATTCAGTGTTGTAACCGTAATGTACAAACAATTATAGCTGATCATGATAAGAGGCAAATACAGTAGTAGGAAAAAATATATATTTGCATAATCATGTTCAAGCCCTCGGTTAACCAAAGTACAGTTGCCGCATTTTGAATAATTGAGCAAGGCAAACTGCTGTCTCCACATATTTTCACTGGTTCTGGCATGGAAATAAAGGATGAATACTTTATGACTGGGATCTCTGGGATTGCGAGTGATATTTTCCCAACTACATATCTCGTCATTTGTAAGACAACTTTGAAGCACGCAAACGTGATTTGTCCTAAATCCCTGAATTTGGATCAGTTATTTTAGTCGGTGTAAAATTGAAAACTAACAAATAGATATCCTCGCATTCAGATCAAGGTAAGTTTCTTTTCTGCTCTGCCCCCTTCTCCCTCATGGAGGGGAGGGAAAAGGGTTCGGTGGTCACAGATGAAGCGCTGGCTGTCCAAAGTCGGGACCCAGGGTGGACTGCTCGTCCGTGCATCAGTTGGGG
This sequence comes from Nerophis ophidion, assembly GCF_033978795.1. NCBI lineage: Eukaryota > Metazoa > Chordata > Actinopteri > Syngnathiformes > Syngnathidae > Nerophis > Nerophis ophidion. The sequence continues at coordinate 60,019,557 of NC_084613.1, forward strand.
ACGTCTCTCTGCTCGGGATGGTCTCCTGCAGGCCCCACTATGGACTGGACTCTCACTATTATGCTAGATCCACTATGGACTGGACTCTCACAATATCATGCTAGATCCACTCGAATTCCATTGCACCGGTCCCATCTGCGGTCCTCTCCAAGGTTTCTCATTGTCCCTTTGGGTTGAGTTTTTCCTTGCCTTGATGTGGGATTTGAACCCTGGATGTCGTTGTGGCTTCTGCAGCCCTTTGAGACACCTGTGATTTAGGGCTATATAAATAAATGTTGATTGATTGATTAGTAGTCCCTCTATTTTTGTTGTTGTTTTTTCCACTAAGATGTGATGTTGATAAATAAATGTGGTGTGAATTAAAAAAAAACAGCAAGCGGAAGGAAGTAAGGTTACTCCAATATTGTGGCAGTCAGCAGTATTGAATTTCACTTTCTTGTATAAAAAATCCAGGAGGTTTCGACTTTGATTAAGTGACCTATTTTTCAGTTTGACGCATGTGTGAAATGGAATGTTAAATGGTTTTATTGCAAACATTATTAGCCCTTATCGTGATTTCTATGGCTTCATTGCAATGTGACTGCAGGGTGCTCGCACACACACAACAACATGACCCCCTTCCAAATGGTGAGGAGGTGGTTTGTCATCTCAGTGCTCCGGTTAAAGTAAGGCATGAGAAAAGCATGAGGTAATGCAGCTGTTGGTGAGGCAACTGACACGCAGGATGATGTTTATCATTTAGATTAAGGACAATCAAAGCACTGTTAAAGGATTGTTTAGACAACCATTGGTGTAGTTTTTTCCGCTGCAGCAACCTGACATTAGATACTGTATACTGTACTGTAGTGTAGCACAGTGCTTCTCAATTATTTTCTTCTACGCGCTCCCGATGAAGAAGAAAACATTTTTCCCCTTCCTCCCCAGCGACTATGTGCATATACAAATTCTAATAAATACACCTCTGGATAATAATCAGGGGTGTAGCGATTCATCTACTTCAGTGGTTCTCAAATGGAGGTACGGGTACCCCCAGGGGTACTTGAAGGGATGCCAAGGGGTACGTGAAGTTTTTTTTTTAATATACTAAAAAAAATAACAGCAATTCAAAAATCCTTTATGAATATATTTATGGAATAAAACTTCAACATATGAATGTAAATTCATAAACTGTGAAAAAAATGCAACAATGCAATATTCAGTGTTGACAGACAGATTTTTTGTGGACATGTTCCATAAATATTGATGTTAAAGATTTCTCTTTTTATGAAAAAATGTTTAGAATGAAGTTCTATTACAATCCCCAAAGAGGGCACTTTAAGTTGAGGATTACTTCTATGTGTAGAAATCTCTATTTATAATTGAATCACTTGTTTATTTTTCAACAAGTTTTTAGTTATTTGTATATCTTATTTTCCAAATAGTTCAAGAAAGACCACTACAAATGAGCAATATTTTGCACCGTTATACAATTTAATAAATCGGAAACTGATGACATAGTGCTGTATTTTACTTTACTCTCTTTTTTTTCAACCAAAAAAGCTTTGCTCTGATTAGGGGGTACTTGAATTATAAAAATTTTCACAGGGGGCACATCACTGAAAAAAGGTTGAGAGCCACTTATCTACTTCATCGATCTTTATTTCTAAGATTCAAATACATCGATCTGTGCACTACAATTTGGCTTTCGGGAGGATATTTGACGATCTAACATTATTTTAAGAAGTAATTAATCAATTTAATTGACACTAGAAAATAAAACATAGATATAAATACATATATATATATATATATATATATATATATATATATACAGTATATACAATATATACATACATATATATATATATGTATATATATATATATATATATATATATATGTCTTGATTGGATTATCCAGAGAATAGTGCTCGATACCGTGGTAGAGCGCAATATGTATGTGTGGGAAAAATCACAAGACTACTTCATCTCTACAGAACTGTTTCATGAGGGGTTTCCTCAATCTCCTGATGATTGAGGGAACCCCTCATGAAGCAGTTCTGTAGAGATGAAGTAGTCTTGTGATTTTTCACACACATACATATATTTTTATATATATATATATATATATATATATATATATATATATATATATATATATATATATATATATATACATACATACATATATATATATACATACATATATATATATATATATATATATATATATATATATATATATATATATATATATATATATATATATATAGTCCGAAAAATATGGTAAGTTATACATTATGTGAGTCCGTCTGCCCGTCTTTCACGTCATTACCACACGCCGTCACAATAAATGAACAAGCCACCATTGCAGTCCAGTGTGTGGAAGCACTTTGGCTTTTTCAAAGAGATGTTCTTAAAAAGTCACTCGCTGTTTGTAAGATTTTTTAAACGGCAAAACGTCATATCTCTCGAACCACCTACCATGGGATTTCACGCAACGCCGGCCGCCCAAGCCCTCACAGCGTTACCGCTGCAGCAGCAGCACAAAGTACTTGGTTCCACTTGCTATGTTGATGAATATTACTGCACTGCTGTTTATCAAAATAAGAGTAGTTGCAAGTCAAACCACTGCTTATTTAACCTGAAGAGCTTTGGTTGCACTTAATTTGTTATGTTAAAAAAACAGTAGTGAAAGCAACATGTAAAGCTACTGCTAATTTAACCAAAGGAAATGTTAAAGGTGAAAGTTAAAGTACTAATTATTGTAATACACACGCTAGGTGTGGTGAAATGTGTCCTCTGCATCTGACTCATCCCCTTGTTGACCCCCTGGGAGGTGAGGGGAGCAGTGAGCAGCAGCGGTGACCATGCCCGGGAATCATTTTTGGTGATTTAACCCCCAATTCCAACCCTTGATGCTGAGTGCCAAGCAGGAAGGTAATGGGTCCCATTTTTATAGTATTTGGTATGACTCGGCCGGGGTTTGAACTCACGACTTACCGATCACAGGGCGGCACTCTAAACACTAGGCCACTGAGCAGGTTGATTGTGTTTTATTTTTTATGCTCAATTATATGCTGAAAAACAGGAGCCGAAGTCACAGGTAAATCTACTGTTATAATGTTGGTTACTGTACGTTTATTGAGCATTTCTTAAATAATGAAATTGAGAGCAGAAAATGTTTCTCCTTATTGATTTAACATAAAGTTAATTTAACTACTTTATTCATATAAGATATGAACACATTGGCCTTTTTTGTTGTTTACTTACTTATTTATATTCGTCATTAATGTACACCTAATTTCCTTACAAGAAGCATTATATTATAGGAAATTTTACCTGCAGTATCCAGTATTTATTTCATAGTCACAGTGGTGGAATTTTTGGCGATAAAGTTAATGAATCGATTTCAACTCGCTGAATTGTTTCGTATCTTAACGTTTTAAATACAAAACACATCGTCTCTGAATCATTTCGGCTCAGTGGCGTTGTGGTTAGATGTGTCCTGCCCGAGATTGGTAAGTCGTGAGTTCAAACCCCGAGTCATACCAAATACTATAAAAATGGGACCCATTACCTCCCTGTTTGGCACTCAGCATCAAGGGGTTGGAATTGGGGGTTAAATCACCAAATTCCACCACACCTAGTGTGTGTGTGAGACTATCATTGGTATTTTAACTTTGACTTACAAGTTATGAATGGAATCGAATCGTTAAAACAATCATTGTACCCCCAATAACATTGTATCTTTATTAACATGTTCGAGTTAAGCTTCAGGCACGTCCTTCCCTCCCTAAGTAGATCAGGTTTGGGTGTGTCTTTTAGCTGAGGGCAACAGACTGAGTGCACCAGGTGGAGATGATTTTGTGATTAGGGGAGTTGGCAGGCACTCAGTGACAGGATAGTGAGAGGAATTAGGATGAAAGAAATGTTTGGAGAGACTGGACTCGGAAGATGGGCAGCATGGTGGAAGAGGGGTTAGTGCGTCTGCCTCACAATATGAAGGTCCTGAGTAGTCCTGGGTTCAATCCCAGGCTCGGGATCTTTCTGTGTGGAGTTTGCATGTTCTCTCTGTGAATGCGTGGGTTCCCTCCGGGTTCTCCGGCTTCCTCCCACTTCCAAAGACATGCACCTGGGAAATAGGTTGATTGGCAACACTAAATTGGTTCAGTGTGTGAATGTGAGTGTAGATTTTGTCCGTCTATCTGTGTTGGCCCTGCGATGAGATGGCCACTTGTCCAGGGTGTACGCCGCCTTCCGCCCGATTGTAGCTGAGATAAGCCCCAAAGGAAATAAGCGGCAGAACATAGATGGGTGGATGGATGGACTCAGAAGAGGAGACAGCAGGGGAAAGCTTGTTTCAAACAAAGTAGTAGGAGCCTGTGAGCTTGAATGTATGTTATATGCTTGAACTGTGGTTGCTGTATACTTGAGAATTTGGAAAATATGACGTGATTTAATTGAGTTTAAAATGTGGTGAAGTAGGGCAGCATGGTGAAACAGGGGTTAGTGCATGTGCCTCACAATACGAAGGTCTTGAGTTCAATCCCGGGCTGGGGATCTTTCTGTGTGGAGTTCGCATGTTCTCCCTGTGATTGCGTGGGTTCCCTCCGGGTAGTCCGGTGTCCTCCCGCCTCCAAAGACATGCACCTGGGAATAGGTTGCTTGGCAACAGTAAATTCGCCCGAGTGTGTGAATGTGAGTGTGAATGTTGTCTGTCTATCTGTGTTGGCCCTATGATGAGGTGGCGACTTGTCCAGGGTGTAGACCGCCTTCCGCCCGAATGAAGCTGAGATAGGCTCCAGCACCCCTGCGACCACGAACGCGACAAGGGGTAGAAAATGGATGGATGGACATTGTTCACAGACCTGGGCAAATTAAGGCCCGGGGGCCACATGCGGCCCGTTAAGCTTTTCTATCTGGTTTGCTGGACATTCCCAAATCATTTTTTTAGATCTTTAGGATGGAAAGTGTAGCTGCTATTATGATGTGCAGTGATGTTTTCTACCGGCTGAATATAGGTATACTCAAATAGAAAAGGAATGTCTGGGGTTAGCATATGGCCTGCAGAGCTTCCACAACTATGTTTATGGTCTCCCTACCTTCACTGTAGAAACAGACCATCATCCACTAGTTTTCACCATCAAGAAAAACCTGAATGACATGACACCACAAATACAACGTGATATGATTTTTAGCTCATCTACACACCTGAAAAGCACTTGATACCAGCTTATTCACTCACAAGAGCACCATGGAAAACAGCTTGAGTGATACTGAAGAGGATGTACAAAACCAGTGTCAGACATAAAATCACGACAAATCGCTGAGGAAACAGCAAAAGATGAAGAGTTGCAGCGTGTTATTACCAACATGCAGAATGGATGGCCTCCACATTCCAGCCCATAGTTCTTCCATGTTAGAGGTGAACTTAGTGTTGTGGATGGACTTTTACTGAAGCAAAACCAAACAGTCATTCCACAAACATTGAGGCAGGATATACTTCAAAGAATCCATGAAGGTCATCTAGGGGTTTGATAAAATTAGATTAGATTAGATTAGATTAGATTAGATAGTACTTTATGTATTCCTTCAGGAGAGTTCCTTCAAGAAAATTAACATTTTCAGCACAATCCCATTCAAGATCAGACAAACGTTACAGGGAGACAGAATAGGATCGCTGACGGGTCTGACCGGCTTCCAGCGCCCCTTACAAAAAAGGTGAGATATAGGTAAACAAGTGGGGGGAGTGGGAGAAAAAATAGAAGATTAAAATAAAATAAAATATAATTAAAAAAATAAAAATGAAGGAAAATCGGTCTAAGCCCTGAGACACTGGGCCCTGGAGAGGGGGTCCAGACTGAGGCCAAGGGAAAAAACAACAACTCATAGCCATAGTCATCCCATTGTCATCCCTCTCACATGTGTATAAGAGGGACACATCAAACATCAAAGAAGACAAAGGACATGAAAAACATCAAAGCAGCAGATTCAACCAGCCACTTCTACATACAGCTAAGAATCAAAAGTAAAATAAACATATACACTGTGGTGGCCTCTGCGGTGCTCCACGCCATCGTCCGCTGGGGTGGAGGGAGCATGGCCAGCGACAGGAGCAGACCCAACAAAGCAACCAAGAGAGGCGACTCCACTCTCGGCCGCGAACCAACTCTCGGCCAGTGTCCAGTCCGCATGGATAAGTGCAAGAGATGAGCACGCGACACTGTATACTGGCCTGGAATCAACAAAGACCTTGACAACATGATTGGCAGATGTTCAACATGTCAAAAATAAAGAAACAAACAAACCAAATAACCCATGGTATTGCCTGACATTCCTACTGCACCATGGCAGAAAGTGGGTATGAACTTGTTTCATTTGAAGAACAAAGAGTATATTGTTGTAATTGAGTACTATTGTAATTTCCCTGAAATGGCTTTGCAATCAAGCACATCATCAAACTGTGTGATCACGCATATCAAATCTATATTTGCTAGACATGGTATACCGCATACTGTGGTGAGTGACAATGGACCATGTTTCAACAGCAAAGAGTGGCAGCAATTTGCAAACCATTATGATTTCAGACATGACTTCAAGCCCTCTGTACGCACAGTCAAATGAAAAGGAGTACATATTCTCAAGCACCTTTCAAGAAAGCAGTGGATAGTAATTCTGATCCATACCTAGGACTACTTAGTTACAGAGCAACACCTCTTGAGTGTGGCTTGTCACCCTCTGAACTACTGATGAACAGAAAGCTTCGTACTACACTACCAAGTATGTCAACACCAAGGCAGAGTCAAAAAGTACAAAAAAAAGCTAAAGCAACAAAAGCTAAAGCAGAAGTCGTTTTATGACAAAGCAGCCAAATCGCTCCCACCACTATCATCAAGTGACACAGTGAGAATTGAAAGTCTTGATGGTTGGAAAACAAAAGCTACTGTTCTCTAAGAAACATCACCACGATCATATACTGTGAAGACTGAAGAAAGACAAATACTACGTCGCAATCGTCGCAGTTTGCTGAAGGTTCCAGAGACTGTTTCAAACCAAGCAACAGCTGAGTCCGAGGTTTCATCTACACCTACTGACTTTGAAACAATGCCAATGCAGCACATGAATTGTGCATGGATAGTTTTTGAAAAGATTGCATATTCATGTGGTCAAGAAAGAAAAACAAGTTGTTTGTTTAAAGGCCTACTGAAACCCACTTCTACCCACCACGCAGTCTGATAGTTTATATATCAATAATAAAATATTACATTGCAACACATGCCAATACGGCCTTTTTAGTTTACTAAATTGCAATTTTAAATTTCCCGGGAGTTTCTTCTTGAAAATGTCGCGTAATGATGACGTGTACACGTGACGTCACGGACTGTTAGGAAATATGAGCGCTGCACACACACACAGCTAAAAGTTGTCTGCTTTAACCGCATAATTACACAGTATTTTGGAGATCTGTGTTGCTGAATCTTTTGCAATTTGTCCTATTAATATTGGAGGAGTCAAAGTAGAAAGATGGAGTTGGGAAGCTTTAGCATTTAGCCACACAAGCACCCGGTGATTCTTTGTTTAAAATTCCCTGAGGTGAAACTTTACTATGGATCAGAGCGGTCAAGCGAACATGGATCCCGATCGAATGTCAACCAGCAGGTTTCGGTGAGAAAATTGTGGTAAAAAGTCGCTTCTTACCGGAGATCAGCTGAGCTTGCACCGTCCATAAAGCTGCCGTCAACTTCCCTGAGACACTGGCGTCAAGACACTCGTGGACACACCCCTCTGACTATCAGGTACTGTTAAACTCACTAAAACACTAGCAACACAATAGAAAGATAAGGGATTTCCCGGAATTATCCCAGTAAATGTGTCTAAAAACATCTGAATCCGTCTAAATGCAATCGCGTTTTTTTTTTTTTTCTAGTCCGTTGCTATCTATACAAATTTTTCATCCTTGCTCAAATTAATGGGGAAATTGTCGTTTTCTCGGTCCAAATAGCTCTTTTTGTTGCAGGCTCCCATCAAAAACAATGTGAGGATGTGAGGAGCCCTCAATGGATGACGTCATCGTCTGCGACTTCCGGTAAAGACAGGGCTTTTCTGTTAGTGACCAAAAGTTGCGAACTTTATCGTGGATCTTCTCTACTAAATCCTTTCAGCAAAAATTTGGCAATATCACAAAATGATCAAGTATGACACATAGAATGGACCTGCTATCCTCGTTTAAATAAGAAAATCTAATTTCAGTGGCCTTTAATACATGACATTGTAATAGCAATGTGTGCTTAGCTTAGAATGCGGGATGTAATGATAGTGTTTGACCACATGGTAGGAGTAATAGTCTACAAAACCAATTATAGTATGTGTAAAACAGGACTCATTAGAGGTAGACACACCTTGTACGCACCGAGGGTTAAGAAGCGTTGGTTATATGTTATCGTTTTTATAAGACAGTTCGACAAGACACACAACGATGTGTTATTTAAAACAACAACAACAAATACTATTAACCACAACATGTAAGTGTAAAAAAAACAACATGATTTGTATAATTTCAGAATGTGCTTGTTCTATTTTCAAACAAAAAAAAAATCTGAAGTTGTCTTTATTTTTAAGTTATCATGCCGTCATTTTACCAGTCTGGCCCACTTGGGAGTAGATTTTTCCTCACGTGGCCCCCGATCTTAAATGAGTTTGACACCCCTGTCCTCGGCAATCTGGAACTTAAATCTGATGCTGGCGATTTCCAGCAGATGTTTGCTGCAGTGGTTCTTTTATCATTCTTAAACTCGGTTGTATGCATTGATGAGCAGAGAACTGACAAACTTTCAGAGTTAGTTTGGGCTCCGCAAAAAATAAATATTGCAGCCCTCTCCTCAGTCACTCAATTGTATCAGATGTCCAGTTCAGCGCAGCACTGTATGGTCCCGTGTGGTGCGACGGTGGGTTTTTGAAAGCTGCATCAGTTTTGTAAATAACGCAACATCTTACAGCCAAGGATTTCAAAAGAGGAACAGCAGCAGATGGTAACCAAAGGACAACTCTGTTGGGCTCTTAGCATTTTATGTTCTCTCTTCTTGGTATGTGAATGTTAATTAAAAGCACCCTGAGGTATCTCGTAGCGTGTATACACAATTTCCATTGGTAGGACTTTGAACTGAATTCAAGCTAAACTTGAAATTAACTAATTGTGTTTACCGTATCTTACGGAATAGAGGGTGCACTTAAAAGCCTTTAATTTTCTCAAAAATCAACATCGCGCCTTATATTCTTATGCACCTTACATATGTTTTAATTCTGGTTGTGGTACATGATGCAATGATAAGTGTGACCAGTTGATGGCAGTCACACAAGAGATACGTGTGGACTGCAGTTTGACGCCTCTTCAATAAATGCAAGCAAGACCAAAACTTTTGTTTCATTAATGGTATAGAATATTACACCCGTTGCTCAAAAATCTGTCAAAATATTTTAGTATGACTTTGGTAAGGTACAAAGCTGCACTGCTTGATGGATTGTCAGCATTACGGCTACCGCAATCACATGCCTTGCTTCATCACATACATATTACAATGGTTTGTGTACAAGAACCCCAAAATGGCATCTATTAGGAGACAATATCTGGACTTATTATTTGCAATATTATGCAAAACCAACTTTTCTTACCGATTGGTTCCTGCTGATATGTATTTGGGATCTGCCATTGTAGTTCAAGCTCCTAAATCAAATCAAATCAACTTTATTTATAAAGCACGCAGGGGTAGCCAAAGTGCTGTACAATAAGCAGGTTAAAAGATAACACAAGACAAACAAACAAATACAACACAACACAAACAGAGCACGATAAAAAAAAAAATAAAATAAAATCAAAGCTGCAAGCAGCGATGGACGGGACCGCTTTGGCTGCTTTCCCCGAGACCCAAGCCCAGATAAGCGGTAGAAGATGGATGGATGGATTATTACACAAAGAAAAAGTTGTATACACATGCGTTATACATTAGTCTCATAGTAATAACAGTTGTAAAGTGGCTTGGTCATTTTCTAAGGACGCCTTGATGCCGCCATTTTGAGACTGTAATGCATTGTCAAAGGAATGCAGCTGTTGTATTGAAGTGGGAATAGCAAACTTCCTGTTGATTTTAGTTGGGGGTGATCACTGTATGAAATATAGGTCTCAGTGAGACCTATATTGAGGTTTTTTTTTCATGTGTGTACGACAGTCCTTCAGTTTTGTCTGAGCAGGAAGCCGCCATTTTATGACAACAGCATCAGCGCACCGGTTCTTTGCGGGCTCATAAAATCCAAACCGGGGTAGTAATTAAAACTATTTCATCAAATTTTAATCAGAAGGGTTCAATCTCTCTTCTCTTGCTTATTTGAAGCCGAAACGACAAACGGCCTCAGAGGAGATAATGTTTGAAAAAAAGCGACATTTTTTTAGCCAAGCCATGATAAGCGGTAGAGGATGGATGGATGGATGAATTATTACACAGATATAAAGTTGTATACACTTGTGTTATACATCAGTCTTATAGTAATAACAGTTGTAAAGTGGCTTGGGCATTTTATAAGGACGCCTTGATGCCGCCATTTTGAGACTGTAATGCATTGTCAAAGGAATGCAGTTGTTGTGTTGAAGTGGGAATAGCAAACTTCCTGTTGATTTTAGTTGGGGGCGGTCAGTGTATGAAATATAGGTCTCAGTGAGACCTATATTGAGGTTTTTTTTGTCATGTGTGTATGACAGCCCTACAGTTTTGTCTGAGCAAGAAGCCGCCATTTTGTGACAACAGCAGCAGAACACCGGTTATTTGCTGGCTCATAAAATCCAAACCGGGGTAGTAATTAAAATTATTTCATTAAATTTAACCCTCTTCTCTTGCTTATTTGAAGCTGAAACGACAAACGGCCTCAGAGGAGATAATGTTTGAAAAAAAGCAACATTTTTTAGCCAACTTTTGTATTGAAGGGGGAATAGCAAACTTCCTGTTGATTTTAGCCGGGGGGTGAGACCTACGAAATGGTTTTTGTTTCATGTTTCTATGACATTCCTACTGGAAGTTAGAAGCAGTTTTGTCTGTGTTTTCTTCCTAGGGGTGCTAGAGCGCAATTTGGGGTTTTGGGGTTTGTTTTTTCGATTAGATTGCAATTTTCGCCAGTCCTGATGTGTGTGTCAAATTTGGAGAGTTCTGAAGCATGTTAAGGGGGTCAAATTACAGCTCAAAGAGGCGGCGGTATAATAATAATAATAAAGAATAATAAAACCTTAGAAATTCAATAGGGTCCTCTGTCCCAAAGGGACATCGGTCCCTAAATAGAAACAGGTTCACAGCAGGTGCATTTTGGGACACCATAGCAGGATGGAGATCACAGAGTCTTAAAGGCCATGGAATAAAAGCGTGTTTTTAAGAGCGATTTAAAAACAGGAAGAGAGGAGGCATGTCTAACACTCAAAGGTAAGTCGTTCCAGAGCTTGGGAGCAGGCGCGGCAAAAGCTCTGTCACCTCTAAGCTTCAGCCTTGTGTCAGGGACCGTCAACAGCAGCTGATCGGCTGATCTTAGGGATCGGGGGCGGGGGGGGTATGTTGGTGCGAGGTTGTTTAGACATTTGAAAGCAAATAGTAGGTGTTTAAAGTTGATTCGGTAGCGCAGAGGGAGTCAGTGAAGGGACGCTAGTAAAGAGGTGATGTACTCACACCTGCGGGTCTGTGTTAGCAGACAAGTAGCCGAGTTCTGCACAAGCTGCATGCCTACGTACAGGGCGTTGCAGTAGTCAAGACGAGTCGAGATAAAGACGTATTTGCCAAAAACCTGCACCTGGGGATAGGTTGATTGGCAACACTAAATTGGCCCTAGTGTGTGAATGTGAGTGTGAATGTTGTCTGTCTATCTGTGTTGGCCCTGCGATGAGGTAGCCACTTGTCCAGGGTGTACCCCAACTTCCGCCCGATTGTAGCTGAGACAGGCGCCAGCGCCCCCCGCAACCTCGAAGGGAATAAGCGGTAGGAAATGGATGGATGGATGGGCGTGGAGTTCTAACTTAGATCTGTCAGTCGACTCCATACTGTATGGAATCACCAGAAACTACAACAAAGTCAAAGTGGAGCTACGTAAATATGACTGGCCACAAAAAGGCGCATCCTGAAAAAATGGTCAGAAAGCAACTTAAAAATGGTCTGTAAATGTAGATCACAAAAAGTATTTTAAATGTAGAAAAAATATCATATGACCCCTTTCATTGCGCCTCATGATCCGGTGTGCCTTATGGTCCGAAATATACGGTACTCGCCAGCACAAATTATCATAATAGTAAGTTTATCTTCCTTCAATATAATAATATTACCCAGGTTAACTTTATCCAGGTAAATCCAAATATAGTGTGCATTTGGAACAAGCTCCAAGTAGAAGCAGCAGGCCAAGATTGTTTGAAAGTGAATATTAATCAGTTTCATTATATTGTATACAAGACGATGAGTGGTCCTTTTTTTCTGTTCATGCTTTAGAAACAAAAAATAAAAACATCACAATCCAACTAAATTTGTTGACACAATTTCAAAATGATTCCCAACATATTTGTATTCAGGAGTGTAATGTTATGTGTATTGTCAGTGTTAATAATTTAACAATAATTATCGTCGCTGGTTTCTACATCAAATATTTTTTCAGTGCTGAAGCTACTTTCGTGGACAAAATAACACAGTAGGCTACAATTTGCCAGTCATTTCCAAACCTTAAACGTATTTCTCCCATAAAGTGTCACTTACATTGCCAGGATGGAAAGTTGTCTTATTGAGGCATTATAAAACTTTTCTTTATTTTCCGGACTGTAAGCCGCTACTTTCTTCCCAAGCTATGCACCCTGCGGCCTATACAAAGGTGCGGCTGATCTATTGATTTGTTTTCCTCACAAACGGATAATTAGAGAATGGATTAGGCAAATAAATCAATGTACTAAATGTAACTGCTTCAAGAAACTTTTCAAACCTAAAGTGTTTACAAAGGACAAGCAAGAAGAATCCTGGTATATGGAACCTTATTAAAAAAGGAGGAAATCGTTGTCTCATCAAGGATGAATAAAGACATCAGTGACCTGTTAGATTATTATTTTTTTTTTAACGATTAGTTTATTTTAAAGGGGACAATACAATTTCATAAAACACACATGGTTGAGTCGGCCAGAAGGCTAGTTTTCATTCGTAGTCCCCGGGCCATGATGTAAAAAAGGCAGTAAAAATTTAGATTTAAAAGAAAAGAAAGAGAGAGAGAAAGAAAATCACAACATAACATTTATCTTAGCATCAAAACAGGCTCATCTTTTAGTGCTAACAGCTGTAGGCGTTGATAAGACACATTTTCCATTTTTTTTGTGAAGGTCTTGTAAGTTTTCTGTATTGTTTGATCAGCCTTTGTGCTGCTGTGTTACAGGCACCGTTTAGAAACAATTAAAGTATGTAAATAAACATTTACAAACTCATCCTACCTAAACATCTATTTTTACAATGCACCGGTGTATATATATGTGGCTTACAGTCCGATTCGGCTAATGTATGGTTGTTTTTCGTCTAAAGTTTCGTGAGTACGGCTTATAGTCCAGAAAATAGGGTGTACAGTTTGTCGTTTACTGTGCGACGACACGAAAAAAGAGCCTGTCAAGAAATCAATCAATGCAAATGTACTTATATAGCCCTTAGTCACAAGTGTCTCAAGAGGCTTCACAAACTCACGTTGACATCTCCTGATCTAAACCCACATCAGGGCAAGGGAAAACTCAAAACACTCCAGCTGGGGAAAAAGAAAAAGAATCTCGCCATCCGGGGTAATCGGTTGCAATGGATGTCGAGTGGGTATAATTATTGAATTGTTGAATTATAGATAATGTCGGTGTATTAACAGTATCCAATCGGCATCCATTGCACCGGTCACCCAGGTTTTCTCGTTGTTCCCATTGAGTTAAGATTTTTCCCATCCTGATTGGGGATCTGAGCCGAGGATGTCATTGTGGCCTTTGCAGCCCTTTGAGACATTTGTAATTAAAGGTTATATAAGTAAATTTTTTTTGGATCGATCGATTGAAGTCCATTACCTCGTTAGGCCAACAGATAGTCATGGAGTGATCGTCTTCCGGGCTTAGCCAGGTCAGCTACACAGAGACGTCCACAGCTGGGCATGTATGTCAGACACGTTTAAAATAACCCATTCCCAAACTGAACACAATCATCACCAGTCACTCAGGAAGCAAACCTAGCATTAGCACAAGCTAGAAACCTGCTTGTAACATAATCTATGGCAGCATGCTCGTGTATTCATTCTGTAAAGATGATTGTTCAGTTTAAATGACCGTAGAAACAATGACCATCCTGTAAGTATTTGATTTGGACATTTAAAAGACTGTAAAAAATAAAAAATAAAAAGGATATGCTCGGCATACACTCACAGTGATGATCCACTTGCAAAAAAAGTACACTTTAAAATGCTGTTTGGCCCAAATCCAAGTCAATGTTTCCTTTTTAATAACTGTAGTTTTATTTGTTAATTTTTCCACTCATCTATATATTGTCTACAGCTTGTCCCTCTGGGGGTCGCAGTAGGGCTGGAGCCTATCCTAGCTGCACTCAGGCGGAAGGCAGGGTTTATAACAAAAAATGTACAGGTTTCACCACACCCAGGTCGTCCCCCTGCAGAAATGTACCCCAAAGTACTATGTACGTGTAAAATATACCAACCATGGCTGTGTTATAGTGGCAGGACAAAGTATAAAGATACAGTATGTGCAGAAGATAAACACGACACGCTACAGAGCTGTTTGTGGACATTCTGTTTAAATAAGACATGCAAACAGCTTGGAATTAGATCTTTATCCTAATCAATGGCAATCCATGGTTAGCCGTAAAGGTTAAGTATTATTATTTTCTTTTTACTTCTTCCGACAATTCCTATGTTTTAACTCCTGGTTATTGCAGCGATTCATCAGTTCAGACTTGTGGTGGAAACGCTAAAGCAGCCCTAACCCCCAAGAGCTTTTACCTTCAACCTTCATCTCCCAGAGTCCCCTGTCCCAACTGATAAGTCACTGCTGATGATCTGGTATGGATTAGCCAAGGTTGCTTTTCTCTTTTCATCAATGATTAAACCTTGAGAACTCCTCTGATTCAAGAGGTAAGAACCACAAGTGCTGTAAGGCCATTTTCTAATGTACAACCTTGGAGTACTTTATGCTGTGTGCTCTCTGTCTTTAAGGTCAACTTTGTCATCGGCCTTCAAGGTCCACACATTCTCTGTATTTATCTGCATTATCCTGCACAACCAACATAATAATTTAAATTTTGCAAGATACTAAATATACATGTAGAGTTGTACATGTGTGCAAATTAAATGTATTTGAATATTTTATATTTAATATTGGTGATGTTCCAACTAACTTTTTTGGCCTCAAATCCCAATACAATTTTTTTGGCTTCGGATCCAATTCAATTTCAAGTTCATATTTGATCCAATAATACTTTGACAATATATTATAACAGAGGGTCTCAAACTTTTTTCACCAAGTAAACAACGTGGCTCTCCAAGTACTACCATAATGAACAACATTAAAATACAGTAGCGTAGTAGGCTTAAGTATTCCTTAAAAACAAGACAGAGGTTATATTTACCAAGTGTATTTAATATTTTTGGCCACTGTAACATTACATTACAGTATATGGAGCCCGTGTACCACTTGTGGTAGACATACCGCAGTTTGAGAATCATTGCATCATATATCTGAAAATGTTTTAGACCAAGTAACAAAAGTAAACACAATAACATTTTTAGAAAGCTTATCTTATTGAATTGTGGATTTCCCAGTGTTATAAATCAGATGATGCCACAAATGGGTGGTAATGAATGCTTTTGCCCTCAACGCCTACCTGTATTCAGGTCCTTAATTCCTCACTTTGTAAATAAGAACAATACCAACTCAAAAATACATTGTTTAATAATTAAAAATAAAAATAATCTATATGTATGCCCTATCTATATAGTGAGTAGTGGTTTTCAACCTTTTTTCAGTGATGTACCCCCTGTGAACATTTTCTTAATTCAAGTCCCCCTCAATAAGAACAAAACATTTTTGGTTGAAAAAAGAGAT
The DNA here is from genome assembly GCF_033978795.1 of Nerophis ophidion. NCBI lineage: Eukaryota > Metazoa > Chordata > Actinopteri > Syngnathiformes > Syngnathidae > Nerophis > Nerophis ophidion. Next base: position 60,035,665 of record NC_084613.1, read on the forward strand.
AAAGAAATAAAATACAGCACTGTGGCATCAGTTTCTGATTTATTAAATTTTACAACACTGCAAAATATTGCTCATTTGTAGTGGTCTTTCTTGAACTATTTGGAAAAAAAGATTTAAAAATAACCTAAAATTGTGTTGAAAAATAAACAAGTGATTCAATTATAAATAAAGATTTCTACACACAGAAGTAATCATCAACTTAAAGTGCCCTCTTTGGGGATTGCAATAGAGAAACATCTCGATTCATGAACCTAATTCTAAAAAAATTTTCACAAAAAAAAACAAAACTTTAACATCAATATTTATGGGACATGTCCACAAAAAAATCTAGCCGTCAACACTGAATATTGCATTGTTACATTTCTTTTTACAGTTTATGAACTTACATACATATTTTGTTGAAGTATTATTCAATAAATATATTTATAAAGGATTTTTGAATTGTTAATATTTTTGGAATATTTTTAAAATATCTCACGTACCCCTTGGCATACTTTCAAGTACCCCCATTTGAGAACCACTGATCTAGAGGACAGTGAAAATAATGGTGGAAATGTCCCATTAATATTTTTCTCAATGACGGAGTATAAAGAGGCTCAGAATGTGTTTGCTGTAGAATTTCTGACAAAGCTCCCTGTCATTCATTAATCAACATTCACATTTTACAAAAGGGGACCCCCACAGTTTGTTGAGCCCACCGCAAAATGCAAAAAATAAAGAGAGAGTTGGCCCTGATTATGAACCATCCCCCTTTCCCAAATGAATGCAATTTTAAAAAGAATACTATTTGAAGGCAAATTAGTTGTACAAGCACCTCATTTCAATGTTCACACCACAAAAGTTAGTCAGGCTACTGTGCCCTTAACTCTATATGGAACCGCATGGTTCCAACTGCTCCCCAGTAAATATCCAAATGTGGAAAAAAATCTTGAAATATCCAACTAAGCTATTGCAAAAGGCATAACGATGCCATATTAAATAGATTATTTTTAACATTTTAAAAATGGCGGAAAATACTGGGATGTCTAATGATTAGTCACAATTGTCTATAGTAGGTAGTAGCTTTACTCCACAATGTAGAGACATACTAAGCCAGGGGTGTCAAACTCATTTTAGATCGGGGGCCACATGGAGAAAAATCTACACCCAAATGGGCCGGACTGGTAAAATCACGGTACAATAACTTAAAACGAAGACAACTTCAGTTTTTTTTCTTTGTTTAAAAATAGAAAGAGCACATTTTGAAAATGTACGAATCATAATGTTGTTAGTTGTTTTTTTTTCACTCTTAAATTGTATTCTACCTTTATTTGTCGTTATTTATATTTTCTGAATAAATGATGCGATAATGTTTATCAGACAACTCAATGGTGTTAATTTTCAATCCATCAAGATAAAAAAAAATACATCAAATTACAGGATTGTGAAGACTGTGTGGCATAACAATGCCAAACATATGTTCTTCCAGGAATGCATCGAGCAAAAACACAGCTTGAGGTAAGAAATAAAGATTTAATAACTCAAAACAGGCTAGAAACAAAAACACTGGTGCTAAGCAGCAAAGGCAAAAAAAATGGCGCTAGCATGGAAACTAGGAATAAGAACACAAAAACTAAACTTGGCACAAGGGCACAAAAAGGGAAAACAAACCATTAGCATTAGAGCTATAATCAACAAAACGCAGCGCGAGAGCTAGCGTGTATGGAAAGCATGTCTTTGTCAGATGCAAGAAAGCAAAACTAGGATCCCAGGCAGAACAACTAAAAGGGTCAGGCTTATATAAGGCAGTAATCAAAATAGAAACAGGTGTGCGTCGAAAGCAAGGGGCAGGTGAAAATAATATGTAACGATGGTGACAGACTCAACAGGAACTAAGGAGTCGGACGGAGACTGATACAAAAATGGAAACAAAACAACAATCTGTGAAGATCCGAGCAGCGGATCGCAACAAGGATGTTATTTACGTAGTTTGCTGGTTTTCCTCGACTGGTGCACTAACATGGTTTATTTATTTTTTTTAAAATATGTAGCATCATCTACAAAGATACAAATAATTGCTATTGCGACATCCAGTGGACACATTTCGAACAGCTTTTTCTTTCATTTAAAACTTCCGGCTCATTTTTATACTTAGTAAACTTTACTCCTGGATAAAACCTGTTCCGCGGGCCGTACGTTTGAAACCCCTGCACTAAGCGGTGCAATCAAAAGGTCCTTTGATCAGGAAAATAATCCAGAAACTCCCAAAGGACGGCGTGGCTCAGATGGTAGAGCAGCTCTGCAATTTGAGGGTTTCATGTTCAATACCAGCTTCCACCATCCTAGTCACGGCTGTGGTGTCCTTGGGCAACTTCACTTCAAATTGCTCCCATTACCGCTTAAACCAATGCATGCTTGGTGGTGGTACGAGGGGCCGTAGGTGCAAGTTGGCAGCCAGGCTTCCAGGACAAATATGTCTACAAATCTAATTTGCCACCATCCCTGTGTGAATGTGGAGGGATGGCTTCTCACTCCTCTGTGAAGCTAAAGTATGATAGTCACACACACACGCTAGGTGTGGTGAAATTTGTCCTCTGCATTTGACCCATCCCCTTGTTCACCCCTTGGTAGGTGAGGGGAGCAGTGAGCAGCAGCGGTGGCCGCGCCATGAAATCATTTTGGTGATTTAACCCCCAATTCCAACCCTTGATGCTGAGTGCCAAGCAGGGAGGTTAATGGGTTCCATTTTTATCGTCTTTGGTATGACTCGGCCGGAGTTTGAACTCACGACCTACCGATCTCAGGGCGGACACTCTAACCACAAGGCCGCTAAACAGATGAGTTGTCAAAAAAAGCGCTTATATATAATTCTAATACATCCAAAGCCTCACGTATTAGGGAAAACACACACCATGATCGGCAAAAGTCCACATGTGAGGACCAGCTGCCACCTTTTGAAAAAAGTCAAGTGAACTTAAAGCGCACAAAACAGGACTCTGATGTCCAAACAGGAAATGGGGAGATAACAGAAAACCACAACACTAAAGAGTCCAAGTTGTCACCTGCAGTGTGACAGATTACAGCGCACCTAAATGTATTATGGTGTATTGAACAAGTACTAAAGAACTTTTTTATGGCTGTGCCAGAACTTCACGTCACAGCACCCAATCGATTCCTTTGTTGAGGACCGAAATCTTTCCTTCCATAGCCATATCCTGCCTGCTATTTGTCCTTACTCATTCCACCTGTTTATTGATCCTGCCGGGAACATGGTGACAATGAGGCTGTGTACCTAATGTAGAAATGAGAAGACTGGACTGTTTACTTTATTACTTCATTATTATTCTAATTATCGTCGTCTGTCTACCATGAGCTCGTCCTTTTCCAAGAGGACGGTTTCGATCCTATTGTCACCTCTGCCAGGAGGTCATGCATTGAACCGGCTTTGTCAGTTTTTTGGTTTTGTTAGTTGTCACCATACACAAAACTTTATTAACAGACTGAGACTTTCAGAACATTTCAGAAATGGGATAATAATGTGATTTGACTTTGTAAGTGAGCCGTATCACTGCCACCATGTCATGCCACGTGCCATTCTGTGTTAAATTGTAAATGGGTTATACTTGTATAGCGCTTTTCTACCTTCAAGGTACTCCAAGTGGTTTGGCACTATTTCCACATCCACACATTCACACACTGATGGCGGGAGCTGCCATGCAAGGCGCTAACCAGGACCCATCAAGAGCAAGGGTGAAGTGTCTTGCTCAAGGACACAACGGATGTGATTAGGTTGGTAGAAGGTGGGGATCGAACCAGGAACCCTCAGATTGCTGGCACAACCACTCCCCCAATTGTGCCACTTATTGCGCTACTTTGCTAAGTATTTTAATTAATGTATTTTCTGTTTCTTTCAATCCAACGTTTTCTCAATATCTGTCCAAGATAGGGTTGTCCTGATACCAATATGTTGGTACCGGCACCAAAATGTATTTTGATACTTTTTGAAACTTTTTTAAATAAAGGGGACCAAAAAATTGGCATTATGTTCTTTACTTTAACAAAAAATCTTATGGTACATTAACCATATGTTTCTCCTTGAAATTGTGTTCTTAAATAAAATAGTAAACATACGAGACAACTTGTCTTTTAGTAGTAAGTAGGCAAACAAAGGCTCCTAATTTAGTCTGCTGACATATGCAGTAACATATTGTTTTGTTTATCATTCTATTATTTTTGTCAAAATGATTAAGGACAACTGGTAGAAAATTAATTATTAATCTACTTGTTCATCTACTGTTAATATATGCTTACTTTCTGTTTTAACATGTTCTATCTACACTTCTGTTAAAATGTAATAATCACATTTTCTTCTGTTGTTTCATACTTTACATAAATTATGGATAACACCACAGATTTGGGTGTCAATCCGATACCAAGTTGTTACAGGATCACACAATGGTCATAATTTTAATGCTCATGTGTCCAGGGACCCATTTCCTTATTGTATGAATATATTATACATTTTAAAAAAAGGAAAAAATTGTTTGTGATGCTAAAAAATATTGATGTAATCATAGTAGCATCGACTAGATACGCTCCTGTACTTGGTATCATTACAGTGGATCTCAGGTGTAGATCCACCAATGGCGTTTGTTTACATTTTGACCCTTGTGAGCTATGGTGTGTAGTGAAGCATGTTTAGCTATTCCTCATCCTGCAGGGATGATACTTGTAAGAAACGTACTTTATTTGTCACCAGGCGAGGATTAGTGATTTGGAAGTAGCTAAAACACAGCATACTGCGAATGGACGTTTGCTGCTAGCTATCTAGCCATGTCTTCAAACACTTATTCCTGAAGATGTTTCAGTGTTATAACTTCACCTTTATCTTTAGTTTTTAAGCCAAAATGTGTCAGTTCTCCCTTTTCTGTCTACAATCAAATTTATTTTCAATCAACTTGTCAGCCTAATTTAATGGAAAAAAATATCAGTTAAAAAAATTCAAATGCAAAAAATGTACATATATTCCGCGTAAAAAAAAAAAGCTCTCGTATTAAAAACACAAATGAACCTCGGTACAATTAACACAGTCCAAACCGCCCATGCTCGTAACCTAAACTAATAAATGTAAAACGACTGAATTTTGTAACAAATTCCTACAATTTGTGTTTTATCTCTAACAATATGTCATGACCCGTTACCCCGGTCATGGCATGATTTATGTTTGGAAGTTTTTCTGTGTTAGTCTGTTTCCTGGGTGCACCCTGTTTCCCTGTTTACTGTCGGTTTGAATGGGCACTGATTCTCCTCACCTGTCTTAGTTTTGCAATTAGTGTTCCCACCAGATGTTTTGGTTCATCACCCTCCCTTTAAAGTGTGCTGTCACCCAGCAATAGTTGCTGGGTCAATGTTTGCTGAAGGTAACACTTACGTTCTCCTGTTTCTTCTCCTTGCAATAGTAAGTTTGTATAGACTAGCATTCCTCGTGTTTTCACTTTGGTGACATTTTGGTTTTGCTCCACGCTTGTTAGCGTCCTCAGTTTGTATTTTGTTGATGCTGCTTTAATTATATTAAAAATACTTAATCTTACCTCCACGCTACTCCTGCTTGCTTCCTGCGTGGCTGAGGAACACAACAATCGAAGCCATGCGCCCTCGAAGACGTAACAGATTGACCCAGCCAGACGAAGTGTTCCTCTCCGACAAGGAGAAGCAAGACATCTTCCGGGAGCTCTGAGCGGACGCCCGGCCATGGGAGTGCGAAGATGAGGCGGAGCTGTCCGAAGAGGATCTTCCTCCCAATGCTATGGTGGCATGGGGACAACTTCTGGTGAAGTTAGCAGACGCAGAGGACCGCTTCCACTTCCACCCGCAAGCCACCCCGACGTTCTCTTCAGCCCTTTGCCCGCCGCGCGGTGACGTCACACCACCTGGGAGGCGAGGGCTTTAGCGGCAGCCCGGCGCCGCGCATGAGCACGCGCAGAAGAGGTGGATGACTTTTCCCCCAGCGTCGACTGCCAGGCTCTTCCCATGCGGCTTCTCCTCCCCATCACCTGCTGGCAATTTTCCAGAAGGGCGTGAGCGGCGCAGACGCACAAAGCCAGCCCCCAGGCTTCCGAGAGCCCACCCGCCCGTACCCTCTACTACCGCCGAACTCGCACAAATGCCCCCCCCCCAAAAGCTCCATCTAGCATCTGGAATCTGCTTCCTGGGGGGCGGCGCAGAGCTAGTAGTGTGACAGCGAAACAAGCAGACCTCCTCCCACTGAGGTTGCTGCCCGCCTCTCCTCCAGCGGGGGCACTGTCGGCTTCACTTACTGCTCAAGTGCCGCAAAGCAAGTTGGACCCGCCAGAGATGTACAGCGCAGAGTGGATGGACCAATGGTACCAGGGGGTGCTGAAAGAGCTGGAGAGGGAGGAACACTTCTGTCTAGTCGTGCACCCACCTACCACTCTGACTCTGTCCACGCCAGCAGAAGAGCCGCCTGCCTTGCCTCTGACTCCGCCCACACCAGCAAAAGAGCTGCCTGATCCGCCTCTGACTCCGCCTACGCCGACAGACAAGCCGGCTGCTCCGCCCACGCCGACAGACGAGCCGCCTGCTCCGCCCACGCCAACAGACAAGCTGCCTGCTCCGCCCACGCCAACAGACAAGCTGCCTGCTCCGCCCACGCCGACAGACGAGCCGCCTGCTCCGCCTTTGACTCCCCCCAGGCCGACAGACGAGCCGCCTCTGTTTCCGCCCACGCCGACACCTGATCAAAGGCTGGTTCCCACACCAGCACATCCTCAAAGGCTGGTTCCCACACCAGCAACTGCTCAAAGGCTGAAGCCCACACCAGCACCTCCTCGTGTCCAGCAGGCCGCACCACGGCGCCGCCCACCTCCTCGTGTCCAGCGGTCCTCACCAAGGCGCCGCCCACCTCCTCGTGTCCGGCAGGCCGCACCACGGCGTTGCCCACCTCCTCGTGTCCGGCGGTCCTCACCACGGCGACGCCCACCTCCTCGTATCCCGCGGCCCTCACCAAGGCGCTGCCCACCTCCTCGTGTCCCGCGGCCCTCACCAAGGCGGTGCCCACCTCCTCGTATCCCGCGGGCCTCACCAAGGCGCTGCCCACCTCCTCGTATCCGGCAGGCCGCACCACGGCGCCGCCCACCTCCTCGTGTTCGGCGGGCCACACCACGGCACCACCCACCTGCTCGGCCCTGGACTACTCATGGGCGACTTCGGCCCAAACAGCAGCGACGCCGAGGACTTGGGGGCAGGACTCAAAGACTGCGGAGGTTCTGGTGCCAGTCCCGTCCGCCCCCTCAACGGCCACTGACATGGATGTTCCGAGGTCGCCCTCCTCGACCATTGCAGCGGAAATCTACTCGCCGCTGCCATCTGGCTTGTCCCCGGTGGCTTCCCGGACACAAGGCCTGGTGGCCCACCACCAAGTCCTCCCTCCGCCCTCCCTTGACTTTGGACTTATTACGTTATTTTGGGGGGGGGGGGGGGGGCATTTCTAGTTTGGGACCCTTAAGGGGGGGGGGGGTTATGTCATGACCCGTTACCCCGGTCATGGCATGATTTATGTTTGGTAGTTTTTCTGTGTTAGTCTGTTTCCTGGGTGCACCCTGTTTCCCTGTTTACTGTCGGTTTCCATGGGCACTAATTCTCCTCACCTGTCTTAGTTTTGCAATTAGTGTTCCCACCAGATGTTTTTGTTCATCACCCTCCCTTTATAGTGTGCTGTCACCCAGCAATAGTTGCTGGGTCAATGTTTGCTGAAGGTAACACTTACGTTCTCCTGTTTCTTCTCCTTGCAATAGTAAGTTTGTATAGACTAGCATTCCTCGTGTTTTCACTTTGGTGACATTTTGGTTTTGCTCCACGCTTGTTAGCGTCCTCAGTTTGTATTTTGTTGATGCTGCTTTAATTATATTAAAAATACTTAATCTTACCTCCACACTACTCCTGCTTGCTTCTTGCGTTGCTGAGGAACACAACAATCGAAGCCATGCGCCCTCGAAGACGTAACACAATCTGTGTTTTACCTGCTACATGTCTTATCGCTGTACTTTTAGCCATTTTTTTTTTAGTATTTACCATCCATCCATCCATCCATTTTCTACCGCTTATTCCCTTTTGGGGTCGCGGGGGGTGCTGGCGCCTATCTCAGCTACAATCGGGCGGAAGGCGGGGTACACCCTGGACAAGTCGCTACCTCATCGCAGGGCCAGCACAGATAGACAGACAACATTCACACTCACATTCACACACTAGGGCCAATTTAGTGTTGCCAATCAATCTATCCCCAGGTGCTAATGCTTGTTTATTTTTCTTAATGCATGGACCAAGAGTGGCAACTATATATCGTAAACCAGGGGTCGCCAACCTTTTGGAAAAATGGACAGCTACTTCTTGGGTACTGATTAATGCGTAGGGCTACCAGTTTGATACACACTTAAATGAATTGCTAGTAATAGCCAATTTGCTCAATTTACCTTTAACCCTATGTTATTATTGATAATTAATGATATTTATCTTTGTGGAAACACTGATCATCTTAATGATTTCTCACAATAAATATATATTTTTGATGACATGTTTTAAATAGGTTAAAATCCAATCTGCACTTTGTTAGAGTATATAACAAATTGGAAAAGGCTACATTTCTAACAAAGAAAAATCATTATTTCTTCTAGATTTTCCAGAACAAAAATTTTAAAAGAAATTCAAAAGAATTTGAAATAAGATTTAAATTTGATTCTAAAGATTTTCTAGATTTACCAGAATATTTTTTTGGAATTTTAATCATAATAAGTTTGGAGAAATCTTTCACAAATATTCTTCGTCGAAAAAAAAGAAGCTAAAATGAAGAATTAAATTAAAATGTATTTATTATTCTTTACAATGAAAAAAATAAATGTACTTGAACATTGATTTAAATTGTCAGGAAAGAAGAGGAAGGAATCTAAAAGGTAAAAAGGTAAATGTGTTTACAAATCCTAAAATCATTTTTAAGGTTGTATTTTTCCTCTAAAATTGTCGTTCTGAAAGTTATAAGAAGCAAAGTAAAAAATAAATGAATTTATTTAAACAAGTGAAGACCAAGTCTTTAATGTATTTTCTTGGATTTTCAAATTCTATTTGAGTTTTGTCTCTCTTAGAATTAAAAATGTTGAGCAAAGCGAGACCAGCTTGCTAGTAAATAAATAAAACTTCAAATATAGAGGCAGCTCACTGGTAAGTGCTGCTATTTGAGCTATTTTTAGAACAGGCCAGCGGGCTACTCATCTGGTCCTTACGGGCACCGTGTTGGTGACCCCAGTCGTAAACCATAATGTAAATAAAGCAGTCTATTCTATTCTAAACTAACCCTATACTATGGAAGGCTATATGTAATATATACAATGAAATAATAGTTTATAAAATTGTTTGAGTGCAACAAAAAAACATATGTTTAATGTATCGTAATAATTTTTTGTTAAAAAGAAGCCAACAATTTATGTTTTATGTGGTCCTCTTCATATTGAAAAGTATCAAAGTATCGAAATGCATTTTGGTACCGGTATAGCAAAATATTGGTATTGGGCAAACAAGTAATGTTGATCAAAAAAAAGTTCAATTAATTGATTTGAATGTACATTACATTCTCTGTGGACCCCATATTTACCCAGAGAAAATGGCATCAGTGGTTTTGAGGTTTCTATTTCTGTTCCTTTTGTTGAACATCATTATATATTGCTGTGGATATCCCTGATGACACTGGAAAGACAGATATAGAAAATGATGAATCAGAATGGAGTATAGAACACTACAAAGATAACACAATATGTACTATATCTTTGCTACGAGTTGGATGACTGTGGGGAAATAAGAAAGTGGGGTCGAGGTTTATTTGAGGAAAAGCATAGCCAAAGCAATTTCTTACAAAGACCAGATAGCTCGAGCAGACCGAAACAGTTTAGTGAAGAGATGTGATGTTCACAAAAAAGTTGAATCTTTTAATTGGCTCTTTTAAGTTAACAATGAGAACCATATTTGTCACGGGGCCTTCATGGGGTCACCACCTATGGGCCCCATGTGTCTGAGTGGTCCACGCTGTGTTCCTGTGAAGGACTAACTATGACTCATGGTTGCCACTGTGTCAGGATGGGAAAAAGAAAATGCACATTAACTGATGTACAGAATGTTTTATTGGTAGTCCACAAACAAAAATGGATTATCATTGGGTTTTGTCTGCCCGAGCGAGTTTAATTATGCCTTGTGTGCCCTTATTTCCTGTAGAATGACTGTACTTACTGTTCTTTGAACTGGGAATCCATGAAATTGATGTAGCAGAAAAGTAGCAGAGGGCTTATTTTTTAACACTTTTGACAATTTTTGAGAAAATATTGTTTTTCTGTGGACAGGGTCAGTTTGTGTTGGTTTTGTCAAATGGCAATTGTGACATAAGGTATATGTTAAATAGCTGTTGGCGAAGCTGGCACACATTATGGTCAACCCTTCTCTCACCCTGCATAACACTATGGAGGTTGTGAGTAGCTCCTTCAGCAACACACTCTTACATCTGCAGTGCAGGAAGGACAACTACTGTAAGTCATTTATAACCACAGACATAATAATTTACAAACCCCGTTTCCATATGAATTGGGAAATTAAGTCAGATGTAAATATAAACAGAATACAATGATTTGCAAATCCATTTCAACCCATATTCACTACAAAGACAAGATATTTGATGTTCAAACTCATAAACTTCATTTTTTTGCAAATAATAATAAACTTAAAATTTCATGGCTGCAACACGTGCCAAAGTAGTTGGGAAAGGGCATGTTCACCACTGTGTTACATCACATTTTCTTTTAACAACACTCAATAAACTTTTGGGAACTGAGGAAACTAATTGTTGAAGCTTTGAAAGTGGAATTCTTTCCCATTCTTGTTTTATATATATAGAGCTTCAGTTGTTCAACAGTCTCCATTGTCGTATTTTACGCTACATAATGCGCCACACATTTTCGATGGGAGACATGTCTGGACTGCAGGCGGGCCAGGAAAGTACACGCACTCTTTTACTATGAAACCACACTGTTGTAACACGTGGCTTGGAATTGTTTTGCTGAAATAAGCAGGGGCGTCCATGATAACGTTGCTTGGATGACAACACATGTTGCTCTAAAACCTGTATGGACCATTCAGCATTAATGCTGCCTTCACAGATGTGTAAGTTACCCATGCCTTGGGCACACCCCCATACTATCACAGATGCTGGCTTTTGAACTTTGCGTCTATAACAATCCGGATGGTTATTTTCCTCTTTGTTCCGAAGGACACCACTTCCACAGTTTCCAAATATAATTTCAAATGTGGACTCGTCAGACCACAGATCACATTTCCACTTTGCATCAGTCCATCTTAGATGAGCTCAGGCCCAGCGAAGGCGGCGACGTTCCTGGGTGTTGTTGATAAATGGGTTTTGCTTTGCATAGAAGAGTTTTAACTTGCACTTACAGATGTAGCAACCAACTGTAGTTACTGTCAGTGGTTTTATGAAGTGTTCCTGAGCCCATGTAGTGATATCCTTTGCAAACTGATGTCGGTTTTTGATGCAGTATCGCCCGAGGGATCAAAAGTCCATGATATCATCACTTACGTGCAGTGATTTCTCCAGATTCTCTGAACCTTTTGATGATTTTACGGACCGTAGATGGAAATCCCTGAATTCCTTGCAATAGCCCGTTGAGAAATGTTGTACTAAAACTGTTCGACAATTTGCTTACACATTGGTGACCCTCGCCACATCCTTGTTTGTGAATTACTTAGCATTTCATGGAAGCTGCTTTTATACCCAATCATGGCACCCACCTGTTCCCAATTAGCCTGTACACCTGTGGGAAGTTCCAAATAAGTGTTTGATGAGCATTCCCCAACTTTATCAGTATTTATTGCCACCTTTGCCAACTTCTTTGTCACGTGTTGCTGGCATCAAATTCTAAAGTTAATGATTATTTAAAAAAAAAATGTTTATCAGTTTGAACATCAACATGTTGTCTTTGTAGCATATTCAACTGAATATGGGTTGAAAATGATTTGCAAATCATTGTATTCCGTTTTGATTTACATCTAATACAATTTCCCAACTCATAGGGAAACAGGTTTTGTATATCAAACAAGCAAATACTGTACTGTTTTAATCTGCACATTGTTGCTTTGCATTATATTTTGTTGTTACAGTAGCCCTCGATTATCAAGGTTAATTGTGACTGCCATGAATGACCGTCCGCAAAGTAGGATAACTATGGTCTTTTCAGGACTACACAGCACACCGGTATTTAAGCTGCACGCACCAAATTTTAGAAGAAATAAAAATGTTTTTATATACTAACTGCAACGGACTTTAAATCTGAAATACACTATATTGCCAAATGTGTTTGGCCTCCCATCCAAATGATCAGAATCGGGTGTTCTAATCACTTGGCTTGGCCACAGGTGTTTGATATCAAGCACTTAGTCATGGAGACTGTTTCTACAAACATTTGTGAAAGAATGGGCCGCTCTCAGGAGCTCAGTGATTTCCAGTGTGGAACTGTCATAAGATGCCATCTGTGCAACATATCCAGTCATGAAATGTCCTTGCTCCTAAATATTCCAAGGTCAACTGTCAGCTCTATTATAAGAAAATAGAAGAGTTTGGGAACAACATCAACTCAGCCACAAAGTGGTAGGGCATGTAAACTGACAGAGAGGGGTCAGCGGATGCTGAAGCGCATAGTGCAAATACTTTCTGCACAGTCAGTTGCTACAGAGCTCCAAACTTCATGTGACCTTCCAATTAGCCCACGCACAGTACGCAGAGAGCTTCATGTAATGGGTTTCCATGGCCGAGCAGCTGCATCTAAGCCATACATCACCAAATCCAATACAAAGCGTGGGATGCAGTGTTATAAAGCAAGTCGCCACTGGACTCTAGAGCTGTGGAGATGCTTTCTTTGGAGCGATTAATCATGCTTTTCTATCTGGCAATCTGATGGACAATCTCAAGGTCCTGTTGCGTATTCTCCGCCGGGTTCTTCATCACTGCTTCCCGAAAGCTGTTATCCACATATGACGCCATTGTTTGCAAGACGTCGCCAGGAAGTGGATTTGCAATAAATTCCTTTGAAAGAAGAACTTAGTTAAACTCAAAGGCATCAATTTGTGGACAAAGTGTTACGTGTTCGAGGCATTATGGATCCGCGGGGAGTGTCGCCTCTCGATGCGCAGGATCACAGCAGGCAGGAATGAAGGTATGAACAGTTTTTAATGTGAAGTTTCAAAAGAACACTTGTACAAAGAGCAAATTAAAGATGTGCCTGAGCACAGAAAACTAAATGCTAATATAAACAGTAGGCAGAGTTCGAAGTCCATAAAGCGCGAGCCAAGCGCGCGGAGGCAAGCTACATTTAGCAGGCAGCAAAATAAACAGAGACTACTCACGTAACGGTTGCAGGTGCAAACAAACTGGCGAGGCTGAACTTAGGTAGCAGAAGGGCTTAAATACAGAAAACATAATTACAAACCGGTGTGTGGACAAGCCGTGCAGGAGGACCAAATTAGGTAGTCGTGGTGATGAATGTAAACAAGAAAGTGCGCAATGAAACGGGATCGATAGAGTCCAAAACGTGATCAAAACATAATAGTACAATACAAAAAGGGGACTAAACATACTAGATGTGTGATCCGGAAGCCGGATCACAACACAAAGGCTGTCTTAAGAGGCTCCTAAATCCAAAGTGTGCGTCTGTGCAATATCATTATTATTGTTTTTACTACTTCCATTTATTACATGTTCCCATTTTTGCTATTTCATATCGTGTGTACATCTTACACTGCAATTGTGGAATTTCTCTAAAGCAGGATAAATTAAAGTATATCCTATTCTCATCATCATCGGCGGTCATACTTGCAAACCCTCCCGATTTTCCTGGAAGACTCCAGAATTTCAGTTTTCCTCCCGTAAATCTCCCAGGGCAACCATTCTCCCGAATTTCCCCCGATTTCCACCCGGACAACAATATTGGGGGCGTGCCTTAAAAGGCACTGCCTTTATCGTCCTCTACCTGTCGTCGCGTCCGCTTTTCCTCCATACAAACAGCGTGCCGGCCCAGTAACATAATATATGCAGCTTTTACACACACATAAGTGAATGCAATGCATAATTGTTTAATAGCCTACAGGTCACACTGTGAGTGGCCGTATAAACAACTTTAACACTGTTACAAATATGCACACCAAACAAAAATGACAAACACATTTCGGGAGAACATCCGCATCGTAACACAACATAAACACAACAGAGCAAATACCCAGAACCCTTTGTAGCACTAACTATCCGGGACGCTACAATATACACCCCCGCTACCACCAATCCCCAACCCCATGTCCCGAATTCGGAGGTCTCAATTTTGGCAAGTAGGTCGGCGGTTACAGGAACGAGTATGGTGATCCTCCTGGTAAGGGTGTATCCCTATATGGAGGATGCCTGCGCGTGACTATGTTTAACGTGGGGAGACTGGTGCGCAGACCGTCACCACACAATCTTTGACAGAAACGGGTCAGGGTCCAGTGACATCGAGTCCAAGACGACTGGGAACCTTTTTCTGCTGCAGCCTTCTTCCGCCATCGCAGCCATTGTGGCAGTTTTTAAATCTACTGTCTTCCGCCTGCTCCGCCGTTGAGGTCTTCATCGTATCCCTGGCTAGGGGACAGTCAGGTACTAGGCCTTTGCCAAGGGCCACCTGGGGTAACAATAGTAAAGGGGTTAACCTCCTAGTGCCCCAAAACCCCATAGAGGAGCCTCCACTGCCGGATGCACTTCAACATCATGCCCAGGACACTATCCTACTCTACATAATTTGATGCAATAACACTATGTAATCTGTGTGTCTGGTCAATTTTATAAAGAGATTGTCTCTAAATTAACTCCAGTGTCAAAGGGCATTGGAATAACGACGCTTTAGCAACAAGTAAATTGAATTAATCAGTGTGCCAGAGTGGTTTACTTACAAGTCTTATTTAAAAGCTCATTTTAAATAGGACATCATTTGAAGTCTAAACTCCTTGCCTGTTGAAGCGGGAAGATGCAGTCAACATTTTGCTTATTCATATGCCAGGGTGAATTTAGGATATACAATTATGGTGATGTTATTCATGAATAGATTTGAATATTAATTTGTTTAAACCACTCAGTGATGACAATTTTCATTATTGTGCTGGACTTACTCATATAGTGGCCAGAACACACTGAGGCTGTTTGTCATTTTAACAACAATATAAAAACAAAATGATTTAGTCATTTCATTTTACTTATGCACGGATTTAGTTTTTATAATTATTCATTTCAATTACCGTATTTTTCAGATTATAAATCGCAGTTTTTTTTCATAGTTTGGCCGGGGGTGCGACATATACTTAGGAGCGACTTATGTGTGAAATTATTAACATTTTACCGTAAACTATTAAATAATATTATTTGCTGTGTCTCATTTGCGGAAGAGACGAAGAAAATGTCAGCAATCGTCACACCCACGTCAACCTATAAGAATTTGGCGGGGGAGGGTAATGGCAGAAGTGCATTGTGGGTCATGGGATGCTAACTGCTATATGCTATATGTTACTGCCGTAGCTATTAAGGTGGATCATTTCAACGTTGGCGGTAACTTATAAAAACTGAGAAGGGCTGAACAAAAATGGCACCGAAAAGGAAATCATGTACTGCAGATTACAAGCTGGACGTAGTGAAATATGCAGCAGAAAACGACAAGAGGAAGCGCCAGATTTATCTGAGAGCCAGATGCAGTCATCAAAAGAGCCACATCTGGCTCTAGAGCCATAGGTTCCATACCCCTGCCCTAAAGGGACAAACGGACAAAATGGATGGATATTCACTACGCATACAAATGTAATGCAAGTGTGCTGTGGTTTTGACTTCTGAATGATTTTGACTCTTCGGGTTTAATTACATTATAAGCTGCGTCAATAACAACTATTCGGTTTTAATCATAATTTGAGGTTGCCGATATGATTCAGGGGCGATATTAGTTTATTTAGAAAGATACAGTCTGTAACAATTCAGTGAGTTAAAATCGAATCAGTAACTTTTTAGCAAAAAAAATCAAGCAGTGTGACTGTGAAATACATGCTTGTCATTGGACACTGCAGGTGAAGTTTCCTCTGATTATGTTATTTTTTTATAAAGTTTATATTATAAATGTATTATGGATACAAACAAGCAAGTAAACAATAATGGCCGATGCATCCACATTTTATTTGATTAAAGTGCAGCCAACACTTTAGGTTGAATAAACAAGAGGAAACATGTTCTGCTCTCATTCTTAACATTCAAGCAATTTTTGATAAAAGTGCAGTATTTTCCGGACTATACCGCACACTTAAAATCCCTTTTGTTTCTCAAAACTCGACAGTGCGCCTTATAACCCGGTGCGCCTTATGTATGGAATACGTTTGGTTAAGTTTACCCACTTAGAAGCTATTTTATTTGGTACATGGTGAAATGATCAGTGTGACCAGTTGATGGCAGTCAAACATAAGGGATAAGTGTAGGCTGCACTATGATGCAATATGTCTCAAGTAAACAACACCAACATTTCAAATGTTCCATTGAAAATATAGAACATTACACACGGCGCTCGAGAAATCTATCAACATGTTTTAGTTCGACTTTGGTAAGCTATGAAGCCGCATCGCTTGAAGGATTGTCGTCCTTGCACACTACACCGCTACAACAAAGATGACGGCGAGAAAACGCTACCGAAGGTGAGCCACGTTAATAAGACTTCCCACAAAACGGCACATCCGGAAGCGATTGTCAGAAAGCGGCTTGAAGGTGATCTGTAAAACATAATCTATGCAACATTATGACCAAAGAACTACCATTACACTTTATGTAGACCACAAGGAAGTGTTTTTGATAATAATATGACTCCTTAAATGTGCCCTATAATGCGGTGCGCCTAATACTGTATATAAAAAAAAGATTAAAAAAAGACTATTCATCGGCAGTGCGCCTTATAATCTGGTGCACCCTATGGTCTGGAAAATACGGTACATCAACCAACTCTTTTAGCATTAAATTTAGCTGCTACTTTTGCTGTTGTTTTTCCAACATACAAATGACACAATATTAATCTAAAAACAAGTGCAACCTACATTTCTTCAGGTTAAATTAACAGTAGTTTTAACTGAGGAATTAATTGCATCCAAATGTTTTCAGGTTAAATGTGTGATGTTTTGACCTGCTACCGCTCTCATTTTAATAAACAGGAATATAATAATCTAGCTGTCAGTCTGTAATGTTGATACCAAGGGTAGTTAGTGTCGGTATATGATTGATACTAGAGTGGTTAGATTGATATTTTTGTTTCGTCAAAATCTTTTTCTTTTTGTCTTTTTTATAACGTTTCCAGCCCTTTGAGGATAAACACCAAAAGCTTTCAATTAGTAGTAGATAGAGATATGTTCTTCTGTTTATTTATTAACTGCTATTGACTTTGTTTTGCACAAACAATTGTACTTGATACAATTAATAACATGATTAAATATTATGTTGATATTGTTCCACAGTCAGCAGCACTCACAATAAATGCATTTTAAAATTACAGTCAATACATGTGCTCAATATTTGCTGATTTCACACATCGGATTGGAATTGGCTGCGTATAACCCTGATTGTAACATCCACATTTCAGACACACATACAACATTATGTGGAAATGGTTTTTATTTCTATTCATCCCAGTCAGGTCAGTAAGACACAATAGTTCCAAATTCCTTGTTTCCCCACATTGCAAATGTTAAGAAGTATGGTTATGGTTGACAAAAAAGTGTTGTTAAACTGGAACATGTGTTGCGATCCGCTACTTGGTTCTTCACAGGTTGTTGTTTTGTTTCTCTTTTTGTGTATATTCTCTCCGTATTACTCCTGATTTCCTGTTTGCTTTCTCTCCATGGTTCCTGATTTGTTCCACCTGCTAATCACGGTCCCTGCACACCTGTTTCATCTAATCACCTCCCTTATTTAAGCTCGTCCCTTTTGGTTGTTCATTCTGGGATTCTAATTTGCCTTTGAGCAACAGTATCAACTGACTTCATATGTATGTATATTCTCGCTAGCTTTTCACGCTACGCCTTTTTGCTTTTATTCCAGCTCTCATGCTGAGGATTTTTTTCTCTTTTATCTGCCTTCGTGCCAGTTCTAGTTTTCTCTGTTGTTTATTCCTAGCTTTCGATGCTTGCGCTTTTGTTTATCTTTTGCTTAGCTCCAGTATTTTTTTTTCTTAGCTCCTTTTTGTCACTTAAATAAATCATCACATCTGACCTTTGCTGTGTTATTGCCGACGCATCTTGGAGGGACAAATCCCGCATTACTATGCCATCCGGTCGTTACAATATGTCCAATAAAACAGTTGTATTGGAATGTTCTTCATCCAAACAGAAGTTTGAGGGCTGTTGGTGACTGCAACCTTACTCGTGTTGGTACAGAAGCCTGTGGACTATCTGGTCGGGCATGTTGATTGTTAATTGGATTTATTAGTAGTACCTCACACACAGACACAATGTATCCGAACATACCAATCGGTGCTTATGTCTCTTTTCCTTACTTTGCTTCTCACTCAGACACCAAATAATTTGCTCTTGAGGTGTACCATGTCGTTCTCACAGCAGGCCCATCGCTCTACTACTGATGTGAACTGATGAGCCTTGTCACCGCATCGCCCACCACGCTTATGTCATCATACTGCTTGTGGAAGGGAGTGTTATTGTCCAGTTCTAATGAGATGTGTAACTCTACACCAGGGGTCGTCAACCTTTACCACTCAAAGAGCCATTTTGACCCGTTTCACAAAGTAAAGAAAACAATGGGAGCCACATAACTCTTTAGAAATGTAAAATGAAATAATATTGCTTTGTGCTATGTACAAACCAGGGGTCTCAGATTCGCAGCCCGCACCTTAATATGAAAATGTAATAATAGTGCGGCCCACGAGTTTTATTTGAATGCCGCTTGACAGCATCACACCTGCCAACCCTCTCAATGATCCTAGGAGCTATGTTGTCTGGGGGCTTTCATGCCCCCTGGTAGGGTCTCCCAAGACAAACAGGGCCTAGCTGAGTGATCAGACAAAGAACAGCTCAAAAACTTCTATAGAATTACAACAAAATGAACTCAGATTTCCCTTGCCCGGACATGGGTCACCGGGGCCCCGCTCTGGAGCCAGGCCCGGAGTTGGGGCATGATGGCGAGCGCCTGGTGGCCGGGCACAGCCCGAAGAGGCAACGTGGGTCATCCCTCCAATGCGCTCACCACTCATGGGAGGGGCCATAGAGGTCGGGTGCATTGGGAGCTGGGCGGCAGCCGAAGGCAGGGCACTTGGCGGTCCGACCCTCGGCTACAGAAGCTAGCTCTTGGGACGTGGAACGTCACCTCACTCGGGGGGAAGGAGCCTGAGCTAGTCCGCGAGGTAGAGATGTTCCGGCTGGATATAGTCGGACTCACCTCGACGCACAGCAAGGGCTCTGGAACCAGTTCTCTCGAGAGGGACTGGACCCTCTTCCACTCTGGCGTTGCCGGCAGTGAGGGGCGACGGGCTGGGGTGGCAATTCTCGTTGCCCCCCCGGTTCAAAGCCTGCACGTTTGAGTTCAACCCAGTGGACGAGAGGGTAGCTTCCCTTCGCCTTCGGGTGGGGGAACGGGTCCTGACTGTTGTTTTTTGCTTACGCACCAAACAGCAGTTCAGAGTACCCACCCTTTTTGGGTACACTCGAGGGAGTACTGGAAAGTGCTCCCCCGGGTGATTCCCTTGTCCTACTGGGGGACTTCAACGCTCATGTTGGCAACGACAGTGAAACCTGGAGAGGCGTGATTGGGAAGAATGGTCGCCCGGATCTAAACCCGAGTGGTGTTTTGTTATTGGACTTTTGTGCTCGTCACGGATTGTCCATAACAAACATAAGGGTGTCCATATGTGCACTTGGCACCAGGACACCCTAGGCCGCAGTTCCATGATCGACTTTGTAGTTGTGTCATCGGATTTGCGGCCTCATGTTCTTGACACTCAGGTGAAAAGAGGGGCGGAGCTTTCTACCGATCACCACCTGGTGGTGAGTTGGCTGCAATGGTGGGGGAGGATGCCGGACAGACCTGGCAGGCCCAATCGCATTGTGAGGGTCTGCTGGGAACGTCTGGCAGAGTCTCCTGTCAGAGAGAGTTTCAATTCACACTCCGGGAGAACTTTGAACATGTCACGAGGGAGGTGCGGGACATTGAGTCCAAGTGGACCATGTTCCGAACCTCTATTGTCGAGGCGGCTGATTGGAGCTGTGGCCGCAAGGTTGTTGGTGCCTGTCATGGCGGTAATCCCAGAACCCGTTGGTGGACACCAGCAGTGAGGGATGCTGTCAAGCTGAAGAAGGAGTCCTATCGGGTTCTTTTGGCTCATAGGACTCCGGAGGCAGTGGACGGGTACCGACGGGCAAAGCGGTGTGCAGCTTTAGCGGTCGCGGAGGCAAAAACTCGGACATGGGAAGAGTTCGGGGAAGCCATGGAAAACGACTTCCGGACGGCTTCGAAGCGATTCTGGACCACCATACACCGCCTAAGGAAGGGGAAGCAGTGCACTATCAACACCGTGTATGGTGCGGATGGTGTTCTGCTGACTTCGACTGCGGATGTTGTGGTTCGGTGGAGGGAATACTTCAAAGACCTCCTCAATCCCACCAACACGTCTTCCTTTGAGGCAGCTGTGCCTGGGGTATCTGTGGTGGGCTCTCCTATTTCTGGGGCTGAGGTTGCTGAGGTAGTTAAAAAGCTTCTCGGCGGCAAGGCCCCAGGGGTGGATGAGACCCGCCCGGAGTTCCTTAAGGCTCTGGATGCTGTGGGGCTGTCTTGGTTGACAAGACTCTGCAGCATCGCGTGGACATCGGGGGCGGTACCTTTGGATTGGCAGACCGGGGTGGTGGTCCCTCTCTTTAAGAAGGGGGACCGGAGGGTGTGTTCCAACTATCGTGGGATCACACTCCTCAGCCTTCCCGGTAAAGTTTATTCAGGTGTACTGGAGAGGAGGCTTCGCCGGATAGTCGAACCTCGGATTCAGGAGGAACAGTGTGGTTTTCGTCCTGGTCGTGGAACTGTGGACCAGCTCTATACTCTCGGCAGGGTTCTTGAGGGTGCATGGGAGTTTGCCCAACCAGTCTACATGTGCTTTGTGGACTTGGAGAAGGCATTCGACCGTGTCCCTTGGGAAGTCCTGTGGGGAGTGCTCAGAGAGTATGGGGTACCGGACTGTCTTATTGTGGCAGTCCGCTCCCTGTATGATCAGTGTCAGAGCTTGGTCCGCATTGCTGGCAGTAAGTCGGACACTTTTCCAGTGAGGGTTGGACTCCGCCAAGGCTGTCCTTTGTCACCGATTCTGTTCATAACTTTTATGGACAGAATTTCTAGACGCAGCCAAGGCGTTGAGGGGATCGGGTTTGGTGGCCACGGGATTAGGTCTCTGCTTTTTGCAGATGATGTAGTCCTGATGGCTTCATCTGGCCGGGATCTTCAGCTCTCAATGGATCGGTTCGCAGCCGAATGTGAAGTGACCGGAATGAGAATCAGCACCTCCAAGTCAGAGTCCATGGTTCTCGCCCGGAAAAGGGTGGAGTGCCATCTCCGGGTTGGGGAGGAGACCCTGCCCCAAGTGGAGGAGTTCAAGTACCTAGGAGTCTTGTTCACGAGTGGGGGAAGGGTGGATCGTGAGATTGACAGGCGGATCGGTGCGGCGCCTTCAGTAATGCGGACGTTGTATCGATCCGTTGTAGTGAAGAAGGAGCTGAGCCGGAAGGCAAAGCTCACAATTTACCGGTCGGTCTACGTTCCCATCCTCACCTATGGTCCGAAATGAGTTTCCTCCGCCGGGTGGCGGGGCTCTCCCTTAGAGATAGGTTGAGAAGCTCTGCCATCCGGGAGGAGCTCAACGTAAAGCCGCTGCTCCTCCACATCGAGAGGAGCCAGATGAGGTGGTTCGGGCATCTGGTCAGGATGCCACCCGAACGCCTCCCTAGGGAGGTGTTTAGGGCACGTCCAGCTGGTAGGAGGCCACGGGGAAGACCCAGGACACGTTGGGAAGACTATGTCTCCCGGCTGGCCTGGAAACGCCTCGGGATCTCCCGGGAAGAGCTAGATGAAGTGGCTGGAGAGAGGGAAGTCTGGGCTTCCCTGCTTAGGCTGCTGCCCCCGCGACCCGACCTCGGATAAGCGGAAGATGATGGATGGCTGGATGGATGGATAATAGTGCGGCCCACGAGTTTTATATGAATGCCGCTTGACAGCATCACACCTGCCAACCCTCTCAATTTTCCCGGTAGACTACCGAATTTTAGAGTAATTATTCTCTCGAATGTACGCTGGTGTTCACCCAATAATAAGGGCGTACAATGATAGCACTACCGCTAGCGCCATCTACATCTTGTACAAAAAGCTTGCCAGTCCAAAAAATTGTTTGACGAGGCTATTGTAGATCCACGTAAGAGACTGCAAGGCATCCTCATTCAACAGCAATACAGGTCACACTGAGGGTGGCCGTTTAAACAACTTTAGCACTCTTATTAATAAGCGCCACACTGTGAACCCACACCAAACAAGAATGACAAACACATTTCGGGAGAAAATCTGCACTATAACACAACATAAACACGACAGAACAAATACCCATAATCCCATGTATCCCTGATTATTTCCGGGCACATTATACACCCAGCTACCACAGACCCAACCCCACGAGGTGGGCGAGATTGGGGGCGCGTGTATAATATAGCCAAGAGTCATGGATGCATTGGAATTCCGGGTAATTCTTATGTTGCGTTTATAATGTGTTACAGAGCAAATGTTCTCCAGAAATGTGTTTGTTATTCTTGCATGCAACCTACCGGCATGCAGGTTGCATGGTGTAAAGGTGGAAACAATGACATGTTGTAGAACCACCAGGTCGCGGCCGCAGAAGGATTTTGTATTAAATCATTTTTAATCACTCTCAATTTTTTTGTGCATTTCATTGGTAAGCGCAGAGGTGAGAAGAGGTTTTAAAATTATTAGTGCCTGCTTACTTTTACCGTATGCCTTGAATAAGCGCAGGAGTGAGAAGAGGTTTTAAATTAATTAGCGCCCCGGCGGCTAGTCAATGAAATACGGTAAGTCGCACTGGAGTGTAAGTTGCATTTTTGGGGGGAAATTTATTTGATAAAACCCAACACCAAGAATAGACATTTGAAAGGCAATTTAAAATAAATAAAGAATAGTGAACAACAGGCTGAATAAGTGTACGTTATATGACGCATAAATAACCAACTGAGAAGGTGCCTGGTATGTTAACGTAACATATTATGGTTAGTCATTCAAATAACTATAACAAATAGAACATGCTATACGTTTACCAAACAATCTGTCACTCCTAATCGCTAAATCCCGTGAAACCTTATACGTCTAGTCTCTTACGTGAATGAGCTAAATAATATTATTTGATATTTTACGACAATGTGTTAATAATTACACACATAAGTCGCTCCTGAGTTCGCATACCACTGGCCAAACTATGAAAAAAACTGTGATTTATAGTCCGAAAAATACGGTAGATCAGGCCCTTGGTGTAAAGTTCCTGTCCCGCCTTCCACTACCATTTTTGCATGCATCGTGATTCACAGCGGTCCTGTGGTTTGGTCATTTGGGCTCCCAGTTGGTAGAAGCTGCATGAGAATCTTCTGCCCTGTTCCCGCGAGATACAGCTTTTCTCATAAATGAGAAATATTGTCATGTTTTAATCTGGCAAGATCTCGTAACACCCCTGGTGGCTATATTGTGGCTATAAATAGGAACAGACAACGCTCCACTGGCACAAAGGGGCCCAATGGCAAGAACATGTCCCCCTACACCATTACACCCCTGACCAGCCTCAATCATACGGTGCATGTTTTCTCTTGAGCTACACCAACTTTTTCATCCGAAAATCCAAAGTAGCTGTCGGCTATGAAACTTGACAGCCAACGTCAGTTGGATTATTTGAGTTATTGCCTCAACGTATCATTCAGATTGATCAAAGTTCCACATTTTCAAAGTTCAGTGTGATATGCCCTCAGAGGGGCTGTACTGCATTCCTATTTGAAACCGACGCTTATTGTTGACTTTTTATCAGTTCAAAACAGACTGGCCATTTTCTTCTGGCCCCGGCCATCAATGAAACATTTGAGAGCTGCCACTGTATGTCTTATTTTCTTCTCTGTTGTTGTTAAATTGCCATGTTGGTATTATCTTTTATGTCCAAAGCCCTTTTAAAATTGTGTTTGCTCAGACAACCCCCAAGGGTGAACCCACAGCTATTGTTTCTTTCTCCCATGTACATAGGAGAGGATTACATTTGTTCATTTCTCAACATAGTCCACCGTTAAATATTAACTGCTTCATATTGAATTGCCTGGCGGCGCATGCTTTCTCTGGCCAAACATGGTGATGTTTACAT
The DNA here is from genome assembly GCF_033978795.1 of Nerophis ophidion. Classification (NCBI taxonomy): domain Eukaryota; kingdom Metazoa; phylum Chordata; class Actinopteri; order Syngnathiformes; family Syngnathidae; genus Nerophis; species Nerophis ophidion. The sequence continues at coordinate 60,060,186 of NC_084613.1, forward strand.
CAGTTTGTGAAAAGGCCCCCCTAAAACGATAAAATTGAAAAAACAATAAAAAGTGGTCAACCTTGACACAGTAATGATTTGATTATTAAACAGGTCCTACACTGAGTCAGTGGGGTTAATTAGTTTATACACCAAATGGGCTTTGACACAATGACATGAGTTTAAATGTTTTTTATTCCCCCTCTTTCACCAATGGGAAATGTACAAACCACCTACCTGTATGTTACTCAGTTGTGTTGCCTTGTTGAATGCAGGGGTTCTTAACCTCTCAACTTGTCCACAGCAGAAGGGCCCGGAAGCCACTCAAATATTTACACTGAATTATCAATCCTAAAATTGTTTTTCAATGTATTAAATAATGTTGTCCAACCCAGTGGTTCTCAAGTTTTTTTCAGTGATGTACCCCATGTGAACATTTTTTAATTCATGTACCCCATAATCAGAGCAAAGCATTTCTGGTTGAAAAAAAGAGATAAAGAAGTAAAATACAGCACTATGTCATCAGTTTCTGATTTATTAAATTGTATAACAGTGCAAAATATTTCAAATTTGTAGTGGTCTGTCTTGAACTATTTGGTAAAAAATATATAAAAATAACTAAAAACTTGTTGAAAAATAAACAAGTGATTCAATTATAAATAAAGATTTCTACACATATAAGTAATCATCAACTTAAAGTGCCCTCTTTGGGGATTGTAATAGAGATCCATCTGGATTCATGAACTTAATTCTAAACATTTCTTAAAAAAAAAAAAAGAAATCTTCAACATCAATATTTAAGGAACATGTCCAAAAAAAAATCTAGCTGTCAACACTGAATAATTGCATTGTTGCATTTCTTTTCACAGTTTATGAACTTACATTCATATTTTGTTGAAGTATTTTTCAATAAATATATTTATGAAGGACTTTTGAATTGTTGTTATTTTTAGAATATTAAAAAAAAAAATCTCACGTACCCCTCGGCATACCTTCAAGTACCCCCAGGGGTACGCGTACCCCCATTTGAGAACAGGATAAACCTCACCAAATAATATGAAACATTGTGTTAATCACAAAGATTATTATCAAGGCTTAGGTTAGACAGATTACAAAAATAAATACTATCAAATATACCGCGCAAAAAAGGACTCATAAAAAATTTACATTTATGTATTCTTAAAACAAATTCTAACTAAGTTAATAAAATTATACATGTTTTTTTTTAACTAAAATGTCAATAAAATTAAAGTGCAAATTAAAACATAGCTTCACCACTCTAGTCATAATTTGTGCACTTACAAAACGTCTATAACAGGGGTCGGGAACCTTTTTGGCCGAGAGAGCCATACAAGCCAAATATTTTAAAAAGTAATTCCGTGAGAGCCATATAATATATATTTTTTTAAGACTGAATACAACTAGATCCGTGTATTTTTAAGTAAGACCAACATTTTTTGAGTATAATAAGTCTCTTATTCTATTTTATAACAATGTTATTCTGAAGCTAACCAACAATAAATAAAATACTTCTTACCATTAACGCGACTTATTGAACAGGTGCGGTAGAACCGGATGGTTGGATTAAAATGCATGATAATGTTTTATATTTTGAACGTTATTTTTGACACTGTGATTACCAGCGGAATTATTCATTACCTACCGTGTTAAGCAATGTCAACTAAGATTTATCTGAGAGCCAGGTGCAGTCATCAAAAGAGGCACATCTGGCTCTAGAGCCATAGGTTCCCTACCACTGGTCTATAACTTTAGCTCCAGATTGTTTGAGATTGTCAATACTGTCAAAATCGGTAGAAAAGTGTATTACAACTAAGTATCGCCGTGGCTCATTCCGACCACATCAGAGAAACAGATATTAAATAATGGTCCTCTAGGTGGCGCTCACGGCCAAACAAGTGGCCCTGGACCTATGGTTAAGAAACACTGGTTTAAAGCATGCAACCCAGTTTTCTTTTGTGAATAAAAGAACAGTCAAGTCAGTACAAGGAAGACACATATGCTGTTTGCAGAAACTGTTATGATAACGTCTTACTTCAGTGCTGTTGCCGAATGGAAATTTTAATATTAATAGCCACTGCTGACGTTTCTCAGTTTTAAAATGAGAAATCCTACAATTCTGTATTCAAGGTCAGCTCCACATGCAACTTGTGAATTGGCCCCTACCACCTCCTTTAAAAAACAAAAACAAAAAAAAACTGTTAAAATCTGTACATGGGAAGTTAGTTTTTGAGAAATTACAGTTTTGTTTAATTGAGGTGATAAAGTGACCTTCATTTCTCGCTTCACTGTCAAAACATCGTCAAGCTGTGACAAATGCTGTCCATGACTTTAATAAAACTCCCATTTGGCTTATAAAAGAGGATACCTAATTGCTGAGGTTTCTCGGTTCTTTTTAAATACTCGTCACTTCCAACTGAGGCCAACAATTGCCCTCATCCGACATTACGATTCCGTTTCAGTTCATTTCGAACATGCATACAATACAATTACAATGTAATGCATCACATATTTCCAGTTGTTTCATTACCGCATGTCCGAAAAGGAGTAGGAAGAAGCAGAGCTCATTTAATCCTACCTTTTTTAAGATCATAGCAGTTTTATCCTATTTCTCAGAACAGTCATTAAGTTAATAATACATAAATATACCATAAGTAAGTAAACAAATATTAAATACCATATGTAGATGTTGCCCTCTAGTCAGTTCTTCAGACCACCATACACTGTCAGGAGAGCCAGGAATTCCGAGTAAAACACTGTTTTATTTTCATAAATAGTGCAAGTCTTTCTGCTTTTCAGCACAACGTCTTTTCCTTCCGCGTCTGCTCAGCAGCTCCTCCAACTCCAACCACTCGTCTCATCACGGCTGCAGCTAATAAAGGTGATCGGTGATGAGATAACAAGGCCCACCTGGGCCATCTACGCACCTGTCGCTGTCTTGGAGGCCGGTCCTGGCAACACTCTGTTCCGCGGCGGGCCCGCAGGCCACGCCACCCTCCACACCATATTTTCCAGATGACAAGGCACACTTAAAAATCTTTTTTTTTTCCTCAAAACTTGGCAGTGCGCCTTATAACCCGGTGTGCCTAGTGTTAGGAATACGTTTGGTTAAGCCTACCCACCTCGAATCAATTTTATTTGGTACATGGTGTAATGAATAGGTGTGACCAGTAGATGGCAATCAAACATAAGAGATAAGTGTAGGCTGCACCGTTTGATGTGCTTCAACATATGAGTATTATTATGGTGTGTGCATAAGGTAAGACATATTACCTGCCGTTTTGTTTCGCAATATTATGCAAAAGCAACTTTTCTTACCTTCTAGTACCTGCTGATTTGAATTGGAATAAATCCTGAAAAAATGCGTGCGGACTTTTGTGGTCCGTGTCGAAGCCGTAGTCAATAAGCTTCTTCTATTTCTCTTTCTTCTTGTTTTGGGACATTAATCCTCTGCTGTTGCCATTACTAATTTAAAGTAGTGTAAAGTTCTTACTTATATCTGTCAGTAAACTCGCCATGAAAGCCCTAAAACAAACAGGTGTAGTGAGTTTACATTATTCACCCGAGAAACTGTAATCATTAGAGTTCTGGTCGGCTGTGATGAGGTGGCGACTTGTCCAGGGTGTACGCCGCCTTTCGCCCGATTGTAGTTGAGATAGGCGCCAGCGCCCCCCGCGACCCCAAAAGAGAATAAGCGGTAAAAAAATGGATGGATGGGATGGAGTTCTGGTCGGATGGTTTTTCACAGGGCAGATTTCTGGTGTTGTTTCCGGATGAGGAGATGGTGCTCTGTTATTGATTTAAGTAAAGTCTGAATGTCATTAAAATACAAACCCTGTTTCCATATGAGTTGGGAAATTGTGTTAGATGTAAATATTAATGGAATACAATGATTTGCAAATCCTTTTTAACCCATGTTGAATTGAATGCACTACAAAGACAAGATATTTGATGTTCAAACTCATAAACTTTATTTTTTTTTGCAAATAATAATTAACTTAGAATTTCATGGCTGCAACACGTGACAAAGTAGTTGGGAAAGGGCATGTTCATCACTGTGTAACATCACCTTTTCTTTTAACAAACACTCAATAAACGTTTGGGAACTGAGGAAACTAATTGTTGAAGCTTTGAAAGTGGTATTTGGAGGGAGTTACACTATGAACCCATACCAAACAAGAATAACAAAGACATTTCGGGAGAACATATGCACCATAACACAACATAAACACAACAAAACGAATACCCAGAACACCTTGCAGCACTAACTCTTCCGGGATGCTACAATATACACCCCCACTACCACCAACAGCACGAGCGATTTGCTGGACGTACAGACAAGAAACTGCATTAGAAGAATCAGTCCCACCATTAGTCCGTTACCAATACCAATCTTGGTATCCATATAATCGATATTTTAATCGATACACCAACTCTTACTATGTAATACTTTCCCAAAGAAAACTGCTCATATGTACAAACCCCGTTTCCATATGAGTTGGGATATTGTGTTAGATGTAACTATAAACGGAATACAATGATTTGCAAATCCTTTTCAACCCATATTCAGTTGAATATGTTACAAAGACAACATATTTGATATTCAAACTGATAAACACTGCTTTTTTGCAAATAATCATTAACTTTAGAATTTGATGCCAGCAACACGTGACAAAGAAGTTGGGAAAGGTGGCAATAAATACTTATAAAGTTGAGGAATTCTCATCAAACACTTATTTGGAACATCCCACAGGTGTGCAGGCTAATTTGGAACAGGTGGGTGCCATGATTGGCTATAAAAGCAGCTTCCCAAAAAATGCTCAGTCCTTCACAAGAAAGGATGGGGCGAGGTACGCCCCTTAGTCCACAACTGCGTGAGCAAATAGTCAAACAGTTTAAAAACAACGTTTCCCAAAGTGCAATTGCAAGAAATTTAGGGATTTCAACATCTACAGTCCATAATATCATCAAATGGTTCAGAGAATCTGGAGAAATCACTCCACGTAAGCGGCATGGCCGAAAAACCTACATTGAATGACCGTGGCCTGCGATCCCTCATTCGGCACTGTATCAAAAACCGACATCAATCTCTAAAGGATATCACCACATGGGCTCAGGAACACTTCAAAAAAACACTGTCACTAAATACAGTGTGTCACTACATCTGTAAGTGCAAGTTAAAGCTCCACTATGCAAAGCAAAAGCCATTTATATCAACAACATCCAGAAATGCCGCCGGCTTCTCTGGGCCCGATATCATCTAAGATGGACAGATGCAAACTGGAAAAGTGTTCTTTAGTCTGACGAGTCCACATTTCATATTGTTTTTGGAAATATTCGACATCGTGTCATCCGGACCAAAGTGTAAGCAAACCATCGACGCAAAGCTCAAAAGCCAGCATCTGTGATGGTATGGGGGTGCATTAGTGCCCAAGGCATGGGTAACTTACACATCTGTGAAGGCACCATTAATTCTGGCAGGTACATACAGGTTTTGGAACAACATATGCTGCCATCTAAGTGCCGTCTTTTTCATGGACGCCCCTGCTTATTTCAGCAAGACAATACCAAGCCACATTCAGCACGTGTCACAACACCAATGCTTCATATAAAAAGAGTGCGGGTACTTTCCTGTCCCACCTGCAGTCCAGACTTGTCTCCCATCCAAAATGTGTGGCGCATTATGAAGCGTAAAATACGACAGCAGAGACCCCGGACTGTTGAACGAATGAAGCTCTACATAAAACAAGAATGGGAAAGAATTCCACTTTCAAAGCTTCAACAATTAGTTTCCTCACTTCCCAAACGATTATTGAGTGTTGTTAAAAGAAAAGGTGATGTAACACAGTGGTGAACATGCCCTTTCCCAACTACTTTGGCACGTGCTGCAGCCATGAAATTCTAAGTTAATTATTATTTGAAAAAAATATATATGAAGTTTATGAGTTTGAACATCAAATATCTTGTCTTTGTAGTGCATTCAATTGATATGGGTTAAAAAGGATTTGCAAATCATTGTATTCTGTTTTTATTTACCTCTAACACAATTTCCCAACTCAAATGGAAACGGGTTTTGTAAATATATGGATAATTACAAAAGTAAATCAATGAATAAACCAGATTTGTGTTTACATAGAAGCGACAGCAACCAGGCGCCACATCACGTGCAACTTATCAATACTTGTTTATCTAAACAATTTCAGTAAATGTTAAAATATGTATGTATATTTTGGTTATAGCCCTGCGTTTAGGGCGACTTGTCCAGGGTGTACGCCGCCTTCCCCCTGAATGCAGCTGAGATAGGCTCCAGCGACCCCCCACGACCCCAAAAGGGACAAGCGGTAGAAAATGAATAGATGAATGGATGGATTCTGGTCATATTCTGATTACCTAACTTCATGTTTATTTAGTTATGTTAATTTACAGAAAATATTATGTAATCCATGCTACTGTACATTATGTAGAATTCACCATGTCAGATCTGGCAGTAGGCAGGATTCTCGCCTTTAAAACCTTCTCTTTCAGCAACTGAAAATGTATCATCTCCTCTGCTTCTTTTTACGATCCGTCTCAGAGCGCCATTCTCTCTTGGCATAAAGTGAGGTATCTGGTCCAGCTGTCCAGCTCTCAGGTTGAAAATAGTTGTGGCAAAATGAAAGCTAATACCAGTTAAATACGTGCTTTTTAATCCCAAAAAAGTGTCAAAAATCAGACGGGGCAAATGTGACGCGGAAAATTCTACCAAGAAAATAAAGACTGTTATCAATTATGCTGCCCTGCCTTTAAATGCCAACAATGTGCGTCATAATCAAAAGCATGTTTGATTATGCTGCGACCTGTAGACAAAAAAAATGTCTATTGTACTGAGCCACTTTATTGTGTCAAAGGGAGTTAAAAGCCTTCCTCTCCTAAGGATTGATTTCACGGATCGCTAACTTTGCATCTGTTTCAGACTGCCAAAGAGTTCCTTTGTGAGAAAATGCTGGAGTTCTTTGTTGCTTCCTGTTGCAAGTCAAATGCCGATAGAGCTGCATTACTTTACTTCAGAGGAGGTAGAAATAAATACATTTATTGTGTTTTTAAGATTTTAAACCTCACGTGTGACCCCGCTTAGCCTAAAATCTTGCACACACACACACACGAGTGCAAAAAGTGGGTTTGCACTATATGAAGTGGGAACAGAACTGCAATATAGGGCCAGGGAATTTTTTCAAGTTTGCAATTTTTGTATTTAACAGCTGTTTGATCATTAACAGACACGTCACTGCTTAGGTATCCGCTGCTGCTTACTAATGCCCGTCTTTATCACACATACACACACACACACACACGCACACTCACACACTTACGCACACAAACGTGTGCCACCGCTCCTCAACTATTTTCCAGTGATTGCGGCGAAAAAAAAGATTTTTAAAAAGGCACTCTTAGGTTATTTCAGTGTATTAAGAGCATGCTTTTAAGTATCTAGGTCAGCCAGATCTACTGCTATATTGTGAAACCCATTACTGTACACTTATGATCTTTAATCAATCAATCAATGTTTATTTGTATAGCCCTAAATCACTAGTGTCTCAAAGGGCTGCACAAACCAAAAAGACATCCTCGGTAGAGCCCACATAAGGGCAAGGAAAACCCACACCCAGTGGGACGTCGGTGACAGTGACAATGATGACTATGAGAAACCTTGGAGAGGACCGCGTATGTGGGGACCGAAAGCAATGGATGTCGAGCGGGTCTAACACAACCGTGAGAATCCAGTCCAAAGCGGATACAACACAGTAGCGAGGGTCCCGTCCATAGTGGAGCCAACAGGAAACCATTCCAAGCGGAGGCGGATCAGCAGCGCAGAGATGTCCCCAGTCGATACACAGGCGAGCGATCCATCCTGGGTGCTGACTCTGGTTGAGCGGTCCATCCTGGGTCCTGACTCTGGACAGCCAGTACTTCATCCATGGCCACCGGACCGGACCCACTCCACAGGGGAGAGTGGTATAGAGGAGAAAAAGAAAAGAAACGGCAGATTACGGCATCCGCGTTTCTGCTTCCGATCACACCGCTTACGTGTCTTCCGTAGACGGCCCCCGCTGGTACTATACTCCGCTGCGATAAAGGCCGCTGGATGTAGCCGGCGAACTATTCCCATGCTAGCGAGGTGGTCCAACGTACACGCATCTTTCAGTCCAAAACGGCCCGATCTATCCACATCCAGAATTTTCTGGCGGTCGTAAGTGATCGCGGAGTGTCCACGCTGTAAGCCAGCTATGAAGTTTGCAGAATTGTCCAGTATTTTTTGCCAAATGTTTTCTTTCTACCATGAGCGTCTGTAACCGCAGCCATCGGGGTGTATCGACCCAAAAAAAATCATGAAAAAAGATTCTTATTAAAAACTGACGCAAAACCTCAAACTTTCAGTTCACCATTTCATACGCTAATTACTGGACGACCACACCACACATTTTATTATGTCTTAATGATATTAAACTAGGGATTGGTGAAATGTAATAAAGCCCAAATGTACTCTTTAAGTTACTGTCATTTTTGGTATTCAAGCCTCACCAACCAAATTTTATGAAGAAATAAATATTTCTACCTATATTTAGTACCATCAGCTGCAGATATATACGGGTTTGAAAGATGTTGTCAATGTTTATTTACATACCTTGTTTCCAAACTGTGACTGTCCACGACAGTAAAATGGCCGGTCAAACAAAACATATGTCATCGTTATTGACCCACTTATTTCGGAAGCCAGCTCTCCAATTACCGTATTTTTCGGATTATAAATCGCTCCGGAGTATACGTCGCACCGGCCGAAAATGGATAATAAAGAAGGAAAAAAACATATATAAGTCACACTGGAGTATAAGTCGCATTTTTGGGGGAAATGTATTTGCTAAAACCCAACACCAAGAATAGACATTTGAAAGCTAATTTAAAATAAATAAAGAATAGTGAACAACAGGCTGAATAAGTGTACGTTATATGACGCATAAATAACCAACTGAGAAGGTGCTTGGTATGTTAACGTAACATTATGGTGAGAGTCATTCAAATAACTATAACATATAGAACATGCTATACGTTTACCAAACAATCTGTCACTCCTAATCGATAAATCCCATGAAATCTTCTTCCTCGATGTCGCTTCAAAACAACTCTGCCAACTCCAAAGGTAAGCGTCGCTTCCTCTTGTCGTTTTCTGCTGCATATTTCACTACATCCAACTTGTAATCTGCAGTACATGATTTCCTTTTCGGTGCCAGTTTTGTTCAGCCCTTCTCAGTTTTTATAAGTTACCGCCAACGATGAAATGACCCATTTTAATAGCTACGGCAGTAGCATATAGCATATAGCAGTTAGCATCCCATGACCCACAATGCACTTCTGCCCTGACTCTCCCCCGCCGAATTCTTATTGGTTGACGTATGTGACGATTGCTGACATTTTCTTCGTCTCTTCTGCGAATGAGATAAATAATATTATTTGATATTTTACGATAATGTGTTAATAATTTCACACATAAGTCGCTCCGGAGTATATGTCGCACCCCCGTTCAAACTATGAATAAAACTGCGACTTGTAGTCCGAAAAATACGGTAGCTAATCAGACTCAGTAAGTCCATGGTGAAGCTTTGGTGAATTTACGAAAGTGAAACATTACGTAAAGAATGCCGTTGTAAGTTAATGATAATAATAGCCCTGATGTACTTGGCTGCTCGTCTAAAAGGAGGGCGGGTTTGTGATGTGTTTGCATGCTTTTTAAAAAGTACTCTGCAAAAACTGAAATCTAAGTCAGATTAAATATCTTAAATAAGAGTGATATTTGCTTATTTTCTGTCTGATAGGATAATTCTGCTCACTAAGCAGATTTCATGTTAGAGTGTTGCACTTGTTTTAAGGGTTTTGGTCCTGAATGATCTCAGTAAGATATTAGAGATTGTTGCTGAGATTTTATGACCTATATTGAGTGAAACATGCTTGAAAGTAGAATATCAACTGTTGCAAAGCTGTGTTATCAACACTCACAAGTATAAAACTACTTTTTTAAAGTAATAATTTCTTATTTCAAGCATGAAAAAAAAATCATGACTTTGACACAATTGTGTCTCATATTAAAACAGATAACAGCCAAATGGATTTTGCTGTTTTATTTTCAATGAAACAATAGAAAATACTTATCCATATAGAATAGAATAGAAAGTACTTTATTGAATAACAAGTGCACTCCCTGGGGGGATGAATTCCCCCCAGGGAGTGCACTTGTTATTTGTGGGAATATACTTATTTTAAGGTATTTTTGGGTTCATTGAGGTTAGCTAATTTTACTTGTTTTGGGAAGTCTTGATAAGCCAAATTTTCCTGTTCTATTGGCAGATAATTTTGCTTAGTTCAAATAAAATACCCCTACTTTTTGTATTTTATTTTCTTGTTTGTGAACACTGACTTTTTGCAGTGTAGTTAGTCGCACCCCCACACACACATTACATGTCGTGGGTACATTCCATTATGTGTCACCCCTCTTTCAAACCCAGAAACTTGGCTGCGTGCTTCATTTAAACATTTATGTAAAAAAAATTTGTCCCGCAAATATTGGCGTAAAAACCCCAACCTGGAGTTCCTTTGCTCTGCGTTTCAAAGCCCAGACCGTGCAATAATCATGCTGTCTGATCAACATCTGTATATGCCACACCTGTGAGGTGGCAAAGGCGACATGCTCACTAACACGGATTTAGATAAAATACCCCTTATCTCCCTAATGAATATCCCATTGTTCAGTGTATCGAGTTTTACTCACTCGCAAGATAACGAAGTCAATAAGTAAATTGCAGGTTTTTCACTAAGAACATATTTCTTGCTCCCAAGCCTGACAAATCTAACCTGCTTCGTGTGACTTCTCACTTCAAAGATAGCATATATGCCTTTTATCCCCCCCCCCCCCCCTCATTGCCTTATGCTTGTTATGATTTGCTCACACAATTGTGCTGAGAGCTCTGATGGCAGGTGGGAAGAAAAAACATGCTGGGTAGAAACAGAATTGACGATTGACACTAATGAGAGGGAGAGCAAGCCAATACATAAAGAAAAGTCCCTCTCGCTGCACTATGGGCGGCATTGTCAAAGTGAATAGAAGTAGGACAGTTGATAGCACAAATACCGAGTTGTTGGCTGGGTGATGAATGCAGCTGGTAGGAAATTAGCTGCAGGGGTTGTTTGCTATCTACATGGCAAAGGAGCATTCAAAGCGCAATGGGTCTATCTATTCCTTCCAGCCATGAGCTCAAGGAAATGGATGAAGTACAAGTACGTGTTGTCTATCCTCAGGCCACATGCCTCAAGGCATTGAGCCGCGGTTTAGCTACACCAGGCATGTACCTGAAATGGAAACGAGCTAAGAATGTGTCACAAATGTGTAGGTTTCTCATAAATTTCAAAACATGTGTTTTGTGGCAAATCCAACTGTTACCACAGCGCCAGTTGCGATGTAGAGTGGCAATTTCCATCATTTTCAGCAGACTGCAATGCAAAATGATTAACCCCTACCAATCTCCATATGAATTCCTTCCATACTGCAGGGGCTATGGCTGACTGCAGCCTAGTGAGTAGTGTAATACAGTTGTTTCTCACCCTAAAGGCGAATATGAGGGTGTTTTGTCACATCGAGAGGGCATTCTTAAAGGGGAACATTATCACCAAACCTATGCAAGCGTCAATATATACCTTGATGTTGCAGAAAAAAGACCATGTATTTTTTTAACCGATTACCGAACTCTAAATGGGTGAATTTTGGCAAATTAAACGCCTTTCTGTTTATCGGTCTTTTAGCGATGACGTCAGAACGTGACGTCACTGAGGTGACACACCCGCCATTTTCAGTTTCACATTACAAACACTGGGTCTCAGCTCTGTTATTTTCCGTTTTTTTTACTATTTTTTGGAACCTTGGAGACATCATGCCTCGTCGGTGTGTTGTCGGAGGGTGTAACAACACTAACAGGGAGGGATTCCAGTTGCACCACTGGCAAGAAATCTGCCGCCAGACCCCCATTGAATTAGCCAGAGTGTCTGCACATTTTACCGGCGATGCTAAGACAGACATGGCACAGAGATGTATGGACAACCTGCAGATGCATTTGCAACGATTAAGTCAACGAAATCACAAAGGTGAGTTTTGTTGATGTTGTTGATTTATGTGCTAATCAGACATATTTGGTCACGGTATGACTGCCAGCTAATCGATACTAACATGCTATGCTAATCAATGCTAACATGCTATTTACGCTAGCTGTATGTACATTTGAAACTAGATACCCAAATTTAATGCGAAACAAACACTTACCAATCGACGGATTTAAGTTGCTCCAGTGTCACAAGATGTGAAAGTCCTGATCGTTTGGTCCGCATATTTTACCGGCGATGCTAATAAGGCAGCCATGCTATGGGCCACTTCATTAGGTACACCTATGCTATGGCCGAATAGCGTCAATAGCTATTCGCTCAATAGCTTCAATTTCTTCTTCAATTTTGTTTTTGCTATCTGCCTCCATACTCTGACCATCTGTTTCAATACATGCGTAATCTGTTGACTCGCTTAAGCCGCTGAAATGCGAGTCTGAATCCGAGCTAATGTCGCTATATCTTGCTGTGGTAACCGCCATGTTGTTTGTATTGGCAGCCCTGTATGACGTCACAGGGAAATGGACAGTCGCATCACAAATAGCGAAAATCAAGAACTTTAAAGCTTTTTTTAGGGATATTCCGGGAGGTTTGAAAAAAACTTCGAAAAATAAAACAAGCCACTGGGAACTGATTTTTATTGTTTTTAACCCTTTTGAAATTATGATAATGTTCCCCTTTAAAGCTAAAAAACTGATTTATAAAGTTGTGAATCATTTTTTTCATGCTAAAACTATGAAAATATTTTTTTTTATAAGTAATCATTTCGACTTTGCTGGAATTTACCACGAACAGACCCAGAACCAATTAACAACATTAAATAAGTCTGTATTACTCTTGGTGAACAGAATAATTGGGAGAGTGTGCAAAAGTGACACAAACAACACAAATGTAGTTTCAGTACCTTTTCAATTAGATATTAATCAATCAATCAATCAATGTTTATTTATATAGCCCTAAATCACAAATGTCTCAAAGGACTGTACAAACCACTACGACTACGACATCCTCGGAAGAACCCACATAAGGGCAAGGAAAACTCACACCTAGTGGGTAGGGAGAATTCACACCCAGTGGGATGCCAGTGACAATGATGACTATGAGAAACCTTGGAGAGGACCTCAAATGTGGGCAACCCCCCCCCCCCCCCCCCCCTCTAGGGGACCGAAAGCTATGGATGTCGAGCGGGTCTAACATCATACTGTGAAAGTTCAATCCATAGTGGCTCCAACACAGCCATTTATTAAGATAAAAGGTACACTGTATTTTCTGGACTGTACTACCTTTTAGAAGAAAACATTTTTTTGCCATTTATTAGCCACACGGGATTATAAGCCGCAGTACATTGTGCAATGAGATATTTGCATAGAAAGATTTTGTAAATTTTTATTCACATACCTTAATTGTGCCCGAACGGTGCCTGTCACAGGGCAGTAAAACGGGGGATCGAACAAAACAAAAGTCCCTTTTTAAGATGAATTAGATTTGTGGCTTTCTTAATAAGGTTCAATATTTGACTTATACTTGACTTGACTTGACTTTATTAATTTGTGTTTGCAGTGGAGCCAAGGCCCCACTAAAAAAAATAGCTGAACTTTACAATAAACATCAAACAAACAACAATAAAAAAATTAAAAGAACAGACAGCATTTTAAACATTTTGAACATCTTCAGGGCAGCAGCAGCATGGAAACGGTTAGCATTCTGCTATATGACGATATTACTTATCTAATTAGATAGTGTCATTGTACAGCTTAATTGCAGCATGCAGGGTAGAGTTTTTTAAGTCTCTTTGTCTTTGGTCTAGGCTCGGGTTCAGCCAGCTTATGTTGGTTCCTCAATGTCCTGGCAGTGCGGCTGCCTCTTGTCGGAGGTAGCAGGTCATGAAGAGGGTGTTGCTCATCATGCATATCCCTGACCAGCTTCACTGCAGCATCCTCTCTCCTGGTCTGGAGTGATGGTTGGGGTTGTGAGATGTTTCCAGTTCTCCTCGTAATGATTCTAGAGGCACGTTTCTGGACTCGCTCTAGCTCTGCATGTTGTTTTTTGGAGCAACCCACTAAGAGCACTGAGCTATATTACAGACATGGCCTGATGAGAGTGGTGTAGATGGTAACAAGGTCGTCTGCAGGTAGTCCATGTCTCGCCATGACTGTGAGGTAGTGCAGCCGCTTGGAGGCGGTTTTTATTGCCTTCTCGATGTGCACATCTCCAGTCAGGTTTTCATCGAGGTGGGAACCCAGGTACTTTGTTGATTCCACGACAGGGACTTCCTGTCCCCCCAACATCAGTGCAGGAGGTTGTGGTGGATTTTGGGCAAAACATATCCGGAGTTTTACCGACTTTTTCCCGTTGAGTATCATTTTCTTATTTGCTGCCCATTCGTCCAATATGTTCATCAGGATTGAATTTGAACCTCGGATTCAGGAGGAACAGTGTGGTTTTCGTCCTGGTCATGGAATGGTGGACCAGCTCTATTCTCTTGGCTGGATCTTTGAGGGTTCATGGGAGTTTGTCCAACCAGTCTACATGTGCTTTGTGGACTTGGAGAAGGCATTTGACCGTGTACCCCGGTAAGTCCTGTGAGGAGCGCTCGGAGAGTATGGGGCATCGGACTGTGTGATTGTGGCGGTCCGCTTTTTGAATGATCAGTGTCAGAGCTTGGTACGCATTGTATGTTGGAGCTGTTTCCAGTGAGGGTTGGATTCTGTCAGGGCTGCTCTTTGTCAGCGATTCTGTTCATAATTTCTATGGACAGAATTTCTAGGCGCAGTCAGGGCATTGAGTGGATCCAGTTTGGTGGCTGCAGGATTATGTCTCTGCTTTTTGCTGATGATGTGGTCCTCATGGCTTCATCTGGCCGGGATCGGTTTGCAGCTTAGTGTGAAGCGACTGGGATGAGAATCAGCACTTCCATGTCCGAGTCCATGGATCTCCCCCGGAAAAGGGTGGATTGCCATCTCCGGATTGGGGAAGAGATCTTGCCCCATGTGGAGGAGTTCAAGTGCCTCAGTGTCATGTTCACAAGAGATGGAAGAGTGGATCGTGAGATCGACAGGCAGATCGGTGCGGCGTCTTCAGTAATGTAGACGCTGTATCGATCCGTTGTGGTGAAGAAGGAGCTGAAGCTGGAGCTGGAAGGCAAAACTCTCAATTTACCGGTTGATCTACGTTCCCATCCTCATGAGCTTTGGGTTATGACCGAAAGAAAAAGATCACGGGTACTAGCGACCAAAATTAGTTTCCTCTGCCGGGTGGGGGGGCTGTCCCTTAGAGATAGGAGCTCAAAGTAAAACCTCTGCTCCTCCACATCGAGAACAGCCAGATGAGGTGGTTCGGGCATCTGGTCAAGATGCCACCAGAACGCTTCCCTAGGGAGGTGTTTCGGGCCCGTCTGACCGGTAGGAGGCCACGGGGAAGACCCAGGACACGTTGGGAAGACTATGTCTCCCGGCTGGCCTGGACGAAGTGGATTGGGAGAGAGAAGTCTGGGCTTCCCTACTTAGGCTACTGCTCCCGCGACCCAACCTTGGATAAGCGGAGGAAAATGGATGGATGGATGGATGGATGGAGTTTGAACAGTTTAAGTAGACCATTTTAGTATCCAAAAGTAGTGGTATAGTCCAGAATATATGGTATATATATATATAAGTTTAAGTATATACAAGTTTTGTAAAGATTTATTTGTGAACAATTACAAAAAAAACATTGAAAACTAAAATTCAGTTGAATCCAATTTGTTCAATAATCTTTATATGAAAAGGTAAAAACAGATTTAAAGGTCAAAGTCTGTGTCCAGACGGGTGGTCAAGATCCAAGAGGCAGCCAGGGAACCCGAGGGAATAGGGGGAGACGAGAAACACAGTTGTGAAGCAGTAACGGAGGAATGCTGCTGGATGACGACAAGGGACATGAGACAAATGAACCCGGAGGGAGAGAAACACAGAGAGAGAGAGAGTGTGCATAGAGCTACACTGCAAAAACGGAAATCTAAGTAAAATTAAATATCTCAAATAAGGGTGATATTTGCTTATTTTCTGTATGATAAGATAGTTCTTCTACTAAACAGATTTTATGTTAGTGTTTTACTTGTTTTAAGGGTTTTGGTCTTAAATAATCTCAGTAATATATTACAGCTTGCCGCTGAGATTTTATGGACTATATTGAGTAAAACATGCTTGAAACTAGAATATCAAATGTTGCAAAGCTGTGTCATCAACACTTACAAGTACAAAACTAATATTTTAAAGTAATAATTTCTTATTTCAAGCATGAAAAAAAAATCATGACCGACACAATTGTGTCTCATATTAAAACAGATGACAGGCAAATGGACTTTGCTGTTTTATTTTCAATGAAACAATAGAAAATACGTACTAATATAGTAGTACAGTTGTTATGAGTGAGAATATATGTATTTTATCGTATTTTCAGGTTCATTGAGGTTAGCTAATTTTACTTTTTTTGGAAAGTCTTCACAAGCCAAATGTTCTTGTTGTACTGGCAGATAATTTTGCTTGGATCAAATAAAATACCCGTAATTTTTGTATTTCTTATTCTTGTTTTTGAATACTGACTTTTTGCAGTGTAGAGGATGTTGGCTTACTTCACTGTAACAGGTCGCTACGTTCTGGCCTGGAACACAGGCTTGCACTGGCTTAAAAAAGGAAGACCCTCAGCGACAGGTGTGTAGATTGCTGATTGATTGCCTATCGAATGTAGCTGGAGTGGCGCGTGCTTGGAGGTGCGCTCAGCGCAGCGCACAAGTGACTGCGCACTGGAGTGCGCCCGGGCCGTGACAGATATCTGCTCATGTCACAGTTGGGAAAAAAATTCACAATTGCGGCAAATGCCCAACAAGGAAGGCAAAATCGTTTTATCAATATCTATGTAACATTGGATGCCATGGCTCAGATGGTAGAGCTGCCGTGTTTGACGGAAAAGCAGCTGGAAGGAGATACCATAGAAATCCACTCTCCAAGGTAAACGCTGTACATTATTATTACATTACTTCATAAAACTACTGTGGTTGTTCGTAGTTTATTTTCTTTTCAAAACGCGTGTTACATTTTAAAATTGTGCTGTTTTAGGGGTGGCAAGGTCATTTGAGTTAAGAGCACCGTCACAGAACAAATGAAGCTCCCTATGCTGAGGTACAGTAAGGTCTGTATTTACAATTGCACCTATTCAGTATGTCCAAAAAGAGTAGGAAGAAGCAGAGCACTTTTAACTCTAACCTTTCTTTATTTCAAATCAATCCCAAGTAAATGTGTTCACTGTTTGTGTTCAATACACACCGCTTACAGAGGACGGGTCCAGCACATGTCTGGAGTCGCCACGTCCCCCTTTGCGCCTCCTCTTAATTAACCAGAGGTACTAACACAATCTGGTGAAAATAATCAACTGAAAAGCTGTCAGAGCCACTGGTTGGCAACAAACGCCTATTAAAAGGCCGCCCAACAAATCTTCATTCGTAAGTTAATGATAACTTGACAGCTTCAAATACAATAGTTTGACCACCAATGTTAAAATACTAACTAAAACATATTTTTTCTTTTACTTAAAACTTAAAGCATTTATGCTTACGGTTTAGTTCATTTTGAACATTTATACAATTACTGTACAATATTGTACTTTACAGTTGTCTAGTTTTCATTACAGTATGTCCGAAAAGGAGTAAGAAAAGGCCGAACTGGTTTAATCCTACCCCTTCCTAAATATTAGCGTCTTGTGAATGAATATTAAAGTAAGTCGTGATTCACATAGTAAGATAAATAAGATTATTCCATTTTCAAAAAGGTTGCATCTTTTTTGTACTTTGTAAACACTTCTTAACCCAAACAGTTTCTTAACCTGGATCCTAGCAGTACATTGTTTGACTTATTTGCTTATTGGCTGTTTATAATGCAGTGGTACATTCTTTTGTTATGGTACGTTGTCTTTCTTTAATTTAATTTAATTTAATTTAATTTAATTTAATTTAATTTAATTTAATTTAATTTAATTTAATTTGCTTTTTTGTTTCCTCAGTATGATAATACAATGTCAAACTATTTCCTTTCTTATTTTTTTAGTGCAGACACTTAAAATCTGGCATGTTAAAAACAATATCAAAAATGGTGGCATTGAAGGCCTACTGAAATTAGATTTTCTTATTGAAACGGGAATAGCAGGTCCATTCTGTGTGTCATAATTGATCATTTTGCAATATTGCCATATTTTTGCTGAAACGATTTATTACAGAACATCGACGATAACTTTTGGTCGCTAATAGAAAATCCCTGCCTGTACCGGAAATATGTGTGCGTGATGTCACTGGTTCCAGGGCTCCAGACATATTCCCATTGTTTTTAATGGGACCCACTAGCAATAAGAGCAATTCGGACCGAGAAAGCGACAATTTCCCCATTAATTTAAGCGAGGACGAAAGATTCGTGAATTAGGATATTGATAGTGAAGGAATAGGGAAAAGAAAAAAAAAGCGACGGCTCCGGGCGACGGAGTGTTTCAGATGTAATTAGACACATTTACTAGGATAATTCTGGAAGATCCCTTATCTGCTTATTGTTTTAATAGTGTTTTAGTGAGATTTTAAAGATTGTAAAAGATTGTAAAGACATACTTCGAGGTCGGATGGCTACGGTGAACACAAAGTATCTCAGAGAGAAGCCAAGGAGCCAAGCTCACAGCTGCCGCTGCTGCAGGATGACGGATAATCCAATGACTTCTCCGGTAAGATATATATCACAATTTCCCCATCCAAAAACATGCTGGTTGACGTAAAGAAAACATGTTCGCTTGACCGCCCCGCTTCACAACAAACAAAGAAACATCGGCTGTGTCTCGGTGCTAAAGGCAGCTGCAATACACCGCTTTCCACCAACAGCATTGTTTTTTATAGTCTCCATTATTAATTGAACAAATTGCAAAAGATTCAGCAACACAGATGTCCAAAATACTGTGTAATTATGCGGTTAAAGCAGACGACTTTTAACCGCGAGTGGTGCAGCTGCTAATATTTCCTGATAGTCAGTGACGTTACGCGTACACGTCATCATTCCGCTACGTTTTCAACAAGAAACTCGCAGGAAATTTAAAATTACAATTTAGTAAACTAAAAAGCCCGTATTGGCATGTGATGCAATGTTAATATTTCATCATTGATATATAAACTATCAGACTGCATGGTCGGTAGTAGTGGGTTTCAGTAGGCCTTTAATAGAGATCGGATGATATGGAAAATATAATTGTGATCATTTGTTTTGCCAAATCGCACAGCCCTAGGACAAATAACTGCTGTGTTTGTCAGTACCAGCACAGTCAGTTTTGGTGTGCAAGGCATTTGAAGCCTCACACCCCAGAGAATGGCATTGATGGGCTTTCAGCTTGGTTGAACACCTATACGCTCTGTGGATAGATGTTGACGCTCTGAATGCAGATAGGAAAGCTGCTTCATTGTGAGTCTTTTAAAGAATACTGAAAAATGTTGGTTCAGAAATACAGTCAGGTTTGCCTCCACACTCAGGCATTTTCTTTTTTCGTTTTATAATTGTTGCTGCTGTCTCTTGAAACACAGTTTTTGCCATGGAAAATAGCTTCTAAGCTTTTTTGAAAGCAGCTTTTAGATTATAGAATTTGGCAGAAGAAGGAAGTGTGGATTGTTCCCCTGTAGAGTGATCCATCAGCTCCTTTACCTCGCTGAGAGGCTGCTGGCTGGATGCCGTACTCTTTCCTTCACACCCAGACCTGTATCAGCCATCCAAAACCAAAACCAACATTGAGTCAGTCAAAGATGGGTACCTCTCACATTTGAATTGTTACTGTACACAGAGCATTAATTTAAAAAACTCATCACAACGTTTATTTTTTTTTTTCTTCATCAAACATCACTTACTATATAAGGCATGTTGAGGTGAACGAGCACTTTTCGTGACATCCTTGCCAGTTCCAGTTCCAAAAGTGTCCCTACTTGTTGGATTAAATCCTCAGCCATCCAATTTTTCAAATGAGATGCAAGATTTATGATCCACAATAAACCTGCAGGGAGCAAGGAAGTGAGGAGCAACAGAACACTTGATGATGTAAACCTAGGCACACCCAGAAGTGATCATAGCGGCGCTCTAAATTATTGGTCTGCGTTAGCATTTGTAATCACAATATCACTAATACTTGGTTAATATTCAAGTCACAAAATTTAAATTGAGTATTGTTGGCACTTTTTGACAGGTCAGCGGATTTTATGGGCGGAATAGTGGTGCTCCCATTGGCAGACTTTTATTTCCGTTTATTTAATCTTCAGAATGCATTACAAAAAAAATAAAACATGCCTTTCATAATGATTGTGAACAATAGGCAAAATTCCCCAAAAAACTGCAGTTTGCCTTTTAACAGTGAAATGAGTCCCATTTGCAAGTTTTGTATAGTAGATTTTGCATGAATTTGCAATTCCAAGAAGTTAGATCGCAGTCGCATGTAGGCTATGATGTTTTGCCTTACTAGGATGTAGTCTTTGCCATTTGACTGAATGTATCAGTCTAGTCTTAGTTTTTAACCAACAAAGGGTTAATATTGTAAATATAATACTTATTACACTATTGCACTAGCGGTTTGATTGTAACATACACCTACTAAGGTGTATGTTCTCATTACATTTTGAGGTGTTTTAAATTGCCATGTAAAATTACTAATGCTAACCAGCAACATGCATAAGACATAGCCATTGAGCTAGCACATTTTGAAAAACTTAAACTTTAAGTTTGAACGTTTTCTGTCAAATTTACTTGCTTTGGTTGCATGAGAATTGGTGAAGTCCGCTCTGAGTGCTGCTCGAGTGTTTGTTTCCCTGCCATGTAGTTGAGCCGGTTAACAGTCTGAAACCGGACATGACAATGTGGGCAACGAAAGTAACGAAGTATGGTACCGTTTGATTGTATGTGGAGCAATACCTTGTTGTAAAGACCCTACCTGCAGTAAACTGTGACGCACAGATGCAAATATTGTACCAACACTTTTATTTCTAACTGGAGCAAATTCATTAAACATGAAAAATAAAAATAAATAGATCATTATCTTGGATAATTACAAAGATATATTGTTCCAAATTCTGTAAATATACCTACAATACCTCACGAAAATATACAATCCAAAGTTATCTCCACTTTAAGGAATTGACTGAAGGAGATGCTATTTCTATATTGATGAAGACTGATTGTTGATCAGTAAGTCTTATCTCCCTTCCCACATATTTTATGATTTTTGTTTTTAACAGCATGGATATCCGTTTCAAAGAAGCATAGACCTGGGGGCGTATCGACTACTGCACATTCCTTTTTACTCCAGCATCAAAAGAACTACTGCATATGATCCAGTTATATTGGATCGTTAGCTGACCTGTCATGCAAAATCATGTTACATGAAAAGCGCGCTCAAATGTTGTTATTGCCACTGACACCATAAAGAAAAGGCTACAGCATTATAATCTGCTTCAGATATACTCTCCAGTAAGATGAGGGTTTACTTGTTATTAGGGGTTTAGCGGTATTGTCAACGCCTTGACTGCGCCTAGAATTTATGTCCATAAAAGTTATGAACAGAATCGGTGACAAAGGGCGCCCTGTCTTAAATTTTGCTTAAAAAAATGTATTGTCTTTTTTTTTAACTAAAAGTACAAATAACAGAAATAGTTAAATTAAACTTTTTTATTTAAATCGTCCACAACAAAAAAATGTGTTAATCGATTTATCACCCAGACTTAGTTGGTATTGTCTCAGTGCCATAGCTAACCGAGCCATCTGAATCGAGTCATTTCTTTGTCTAAATTTGCTGAGGTTTGTTTTTGTTGCGATCCGCTGGTCGGATCTGTACATATTCTGGTTTATTGTTCCATTTTTGTATCACCCTGTTGTTTAACGTCTTTATTTCCTGTTTAGTCTGTCACCATGGTAGCTCATTAGTTCACCTGCCCTTTGTTATCTACGCACACCTGTTTTCTTCTAATCACCTCCCTTATTTAAACTCGTCCCTTTTCATTATTCATTCTCGGATCCTAATTTGCCTACGTGCAACCTTGATGACTCTCATCCTTCTTCTGTATGTATTTTCTCGATAGCTCTCACGCTATGCCACTTGTTTATTCCAGTTTTCATACTGATGATTTGTTTTCTCATTTGTGCTCTCGTGCCAAGTTTTAGTTTCCTGGTGGTTTATCCTAGCTTTCACGCTAGCGTCTTTTGTTTGCCTTTTTCCTTAGCTCCTGTGTTTTTGTTCCTAGCCTTTTGTTTTTTAATAAATACCTTATATCTTACCTTTGCTGTGTTCTGCTTCGACGCATCCTCAGGAAAACAACACCGGCATTACCATGCCGAAGAAGAGTCTTAAAGGTTTTTGTGAAATGACCAGTAAGGCCGATGGATGCTGACTGTATAAAATGATACAAACAGGTGTGGAGGTCTGATGACGGTGCATTGAGTCCAGCTGAGTTCATGATGGTTCAACAACAAAAACTTCATGACTCTGCGAGACCCAGTGGCCTCCCATCTCTGAGGAATGCTGATACTGTTGGTTTGAAGGCTCAGCCTAACCTGTGTTGGGGGATTCTCTCTTCAACATCTCTGTTGCGCTGAGTACTTTGCCCTTTTGCAAGATTTGAGAAGACTCCCCTGGGACTAATTAATGCCAAAGCCTAAAACGACTTTTCTAATTCTAGACAGCTGACAAATAAAAAAATACAATGGGAAGTTCCACTTTTTTACATTAAACATAATTATGAGTGAGCACACCATAGAATGTTTCTGCAAATGAAATACAAATGTGACTTCAATTGCAGTTACACAAATCAACGAGTTTGGCAGGTTTGCTCTTTTAAGCCTCTTACTTTGTACATGGTGCATTCACAAAGTTTCAGTTGCATAATACTAGTGCTGTCAAAGATGTCATTTAATCAAATCAAATCGAACTTTAAAAACGACCATGATATTTTAATACTGATACAATTTTATCGTCAAACTGTCATAATCGAGACATTTTTAAATGTTTCGACTTGAATGCATGTCATTTATTGGCTTAAAACCTGGTAAAAGTATTTTTTATCTAGAGTCCCATTAGGGTATATTTTAAAGCCAACTTTGTCAAAGAGCACACCAGTCAGGGCTGTATGCTTAGCTTTTTCACTAGGAGCACCGGTGCTACTAATTGAAAAAAAAAAATAGTAGCACAGAACAAATTTAGGAGCAATTTGAAATGTCTTAAATATCACAACTTCATTACTAACACTGGTAAACATGTAAACACAATGCCATATAGGTTCCACCACCCCCTGTGACTCTGAAAGGGACAAGCGGTAGAAAATGGATGGGTGGACGGGCCATCATAAGGCCTGCTGCAACCCTCATATACTGTAAACACATAGAACATGTCCAAACTGTGCTAACTAAAGTTAAAGTTACGCGAAAGTACCAATGATTGTCACACACACTCTTGGTGTGGCAAAATTATTCTCTGCATTTGACCCATCACCCTTGATCACCCCCTGGGAGGTGAGGGGCGCAGTGGGTAGCAGCGATGCCGCGCCCGGGAGTCATTTTTGGTGATTTAACCCCCAATTCCAAACTTTGATGCTGAGTGCCAAGCAGGGAGGGAATGATTCCCATTTTTATAGTCTTTGGTATGACTCGGTCGGGGTTTGAACTCACAACCTAGTAGAGCGGGGTGCATGGCAGGGTAAAACGTATTCTCTTGCTCAATTATGTTCAATAACATTGTAACTAGGGCAGCACGGTGCCTCACAATACCAAGTTCCTGAGTAGTCCTGGGTTCAATCCCGGGCTCAGGATCTTTCTGTGTGGAGTTTGCATGTTCTCCCTGTGACTGTGTGGGTTCCCTCCTGGTACTCCGGCTTCCTCCCACATCCAAAAACATGCACCTGGAGATAGGTTGATTGGCAACACTAAATTGGCCCTAGTGTGTGAATGTGAGTGGGAATGTTGTCTGTGTATCTGTGTTGGCCCTGCAATGAGGTGGCGACTTGCCCAGGGTGTACACCGCCTTCCGCCCGATTGTAGCTGAGATAGGCACCAGCACTCCCCACGACCCCAAAAGGGACAAGCAGGAGAAAATGGATGGATGGAACATTGTAACTATTTTCTATCCCATCGTTTAAATGTAATGTGTACATTATATCATGTAGGTCTTCTATTCAATTATGTTCATTTAATTTTAACATTTGTATTCTTTTAACAAGGCAAGGCAAGTTTATTTATAGAGCATAAGGCAATTCAAAGTGCTTTAGAGAAAACTAAAAGTAAAAATATAAAATCAGAATTTAAATTAAATAAAGAAACACAATCATTTTAAAATACTTAATTAATTGATGTTAAAAACAAATCAAATACAGTAGATAAAATACATTCGGATATCTTATGTACAACTGAATAAAAGGGTTTTCAGCCTGGATTTGAACATTGCCAAAATTAAGGCTTGTGTCACATCTTCAGGAAGACTATTCCAAATTTTAGGAGCATACAACTGAACCACAGTGTCACCGTATTTGGTCCTGACTCTGTTGTAACACGTGGCTTGGCACTGTTTTGCTGAAATAAGCAGGGGCGTCCATGATAACGTTGCTTGGATGACAACATATGTTGCTCCAAAACCTGTATGGACCATTCAGCAGTAATGGTGCCTTCACAGATGTGTAATATACCCATGCCTTGGGCAGTAATACACCCCATACCATCACAGATGCTGGCTTTTCAACTTTGCGCCTATAACAATCCGAATGGTTATGTTCCTCTTTGTTCTGGAGGACACCACGTCCTCTGTTTCTAAATATAATTTGAAATGTGGATTCGTCAGACCACAGAACACCTTTCCAATTTGCATCAGTCTATATTAGTTGAGCTCGGGCCCAGCCAAGCCGGTGCCGTTTCAGGATATTGTTGATAAATGGGTTTTGCTTTGTATAGTAGAGTTTTAACTTGCGACTTACAGATGTAGCGACCAACTGTAGTTACTGACAGTGGTTTAATTAAGTGTTTCTGAGCCCATGTGGTGATATCCTTTACACACTGATGTCAATTTATGATGTAGTACTGCCTGAGGCATCAAAAGTCCGTATTATTATCGCTTACATGCAGTGATTTCTCCAAATTCTCTGAAAGTTTTGATGATTTTACGGACCGTAGATGGTAAAATCCCTAAATTCCTTGCAATAGTTCGTTGAGAAATGTTGTTCTAAAACTGTTTGACAATTTGCTTACAAAGTGGTGACCCTCGCCCCATCCTTGTTTGTGAATTACTTAGGATTTCATGAAAGCTTCTTTTATACTCAATCATGGCACCCACCTGTTCCCAATTAGCCTGTACACCTGTGAAATGTTCCATATAAATGATTGATGAGCATTCCTCAACTTTATCAGTGTTTATTGCCACCTTTCCCAACTTCTTTGTCACGTGTTAGTGGCATCAATTTCTAAAGTTAATGATTATTTGCACAAAAAAAAATGTTTATCAGTTTGAACATCAAATATGTTGTCTTTGTAGCATATTCAACTGAATATGGGTTGAAAATGATTTTCAAATCATTATATTCTGTTTATATTTACATCTAACACAATATCCTGAATCATATGGAAACAGGGTTTGTACACAGCGCTCCAAAATCTGTCAAAATATTTTAGTACGACTTTGGTAAGCTGTGAAGCCACACCGCTTGATGGATTGTCGGAGGATTACGGCTACCATAGTCAGACGTACTGTGCTTCATCATATGGATATATTCATGATGTGTGTATAGGAAACCCAAAATGGCACCTAATAGGAGCCATATAATCTGCCGTTTTGTTTCGACCTAATTTGCAAAATCAACTTTTCTTACCTTTTGGTTCCTGCTGTGGTGTATTTAGGATTTGCATAAGTCCCAAAAATGTGCACACGTCTGCTATTATAACCCGGGCCGTAGTCAATAAGCTCCTTATTTTTCTCTACTCTCTTGTTGTGGGGAATTCATCCTCTGCTGTTGCCATTTCTAATACAAAACATATGTACAGTATTAACTTATTTCTGTCAGTAGACTCGCTATGGAAATGCTAAGAACTACAACAAAAGATGACAGGGACAATCAAGTAAGTAAGACCGCCCACAAAAACGGCACAACCTAAAAAGGCGGTAGGAGAGCGGCTTGGAGATGGTCTGTATATTATAATCTATGCATAATTTTGACCAAATAACCACCATTACATGTTATGTAGACCACAAAAAAGGGTTTTAAATGCAAAATCCTAATATGACAACTTTATCGCACCTCATAACCCGGTGCGTCTTTTGAATGAAAATAAACCTGAATAGGCCTCTAATCCAATGTGCTCTATGGTCAGAAGAATACGGTATATCTATTTGAATTTTTTCCCCCAAAAATATGTTTTTAAATTCATAAAATTTGGATGCCCATGATTGTCTTTCACCTGAGAGGTATAACATTTTGAAAGTCACTTGTTCAACATGAATCATTGTCGCCAACATGATGAATTGGGACTTTGAGTATTTGGAGTATGTGATGTCGCTGTATGGTGAAGTAGTGGAGCAGAACTGATGTTGTCAGATACTCTCAATTAACATGTCATATATCATGTTCAGTTCAGCTTGCAAATTGTACACGTTAATTAGGCTTGCAGCAATAGGTGATTGAGCTGTAATTAGCGTAATCTGTGATTCCTCGCCAATGTAAGATGTTAAAGTTAATCAGACCTGATCATGAATTTAATAGAACTGGGATCTAATAAGTCGATATGAGTTCTAGTTGTAAAATGCCTAATTAGCTTGTGATGATGCAATAATGGGAAATATCCTTCCCAAGACACAGTTAAGCCACAACAAACATTGTGCATGGCCTTTTCACTTCCTTTCCATCCCAGCACAACATATGAACTGCATATTGCCTCAACTAATGGAAAAAGGCTTTTTGAGTGCAGCGGCTGATATAAACAAAAAGAAGTGTGTGCTAGTTTGAAAAGGATACTTTAACACAATTTGTGAGTAATTAAGTAAGTACATTTTATTTATAAGGCGCTTTTCACAGAAAAAAGCCCAAAGCGCTGTGCAAAACATACGTGAACTGAAACAAAAATTACATCAAAACAAAAGAGGCAACATCATGAAGGATAAAAAGTGGATTTCTATGTGGATAGCACCTTGAGATTCAAACGTCTGGATGATATGACAACTGTGGTTGATAACCTACTTGAATGTCTAACGGTTGAAATTTTTATGGAAAAAAGTAGAAATGTCATTATTAGTTGTATATACAGATCACCAGGTGCAAGCATTGCACATTTTACAGATTGGATGGAATGCTTGTTTTCAAAGAAGAGTAATGTTAATAAAGCTGTCTTCATTTGTGATGAATTTAATATCGAACTTTTAAATCCCAGTAAAAATAACGATATAGTTAATTTCATTGACACAATGTACAGTATAAGTTTATATCCCAAAATCACCAGACCTAGTCAAATTTCATCCCACTCTGCCACTCTAATCGACAACATATTTACCAACGATATTGAAAATAAGACCGTAAGTGGGCTATTGATCAAAGATATCACTGACCACCTCCCAGTTTTTCTGATATTTGATGGTAACTACAGGACAAAAAAAATAGAAAAGCCAACCCAATACATAAGAACGAGATCAGAGGAATCCATTAGTTCATTTAAACATGATTTACTGGAGCAGAATTCGGATGTAATTTATGAAAATGGTGATGTTAATAGTGCTTACAATATATTTTTGAGAATATTTAGGTCTTTATATGATAAAAATTGCCCAATAAAAGAATGCATCAGCAAAATAAAGTATACTAATTGTCCTTGGATCACAAAGGTATTGCAAAATGCTTGTAAAAAGAAAAACACTCTTTACAGGGGATTTATAAGATTGAAAACAAAAGAAGCAGAAAATAAATATAAAAAATATAAAAACAAGTTAACTAATATTATGAGGTCAAATAAGAGGGATTATTATAGGAAATTACTAGATGATAATAAAAATAATATCAAAGGAATATGGAATTTATTAAACAGTATTATAAGAAACAGTACCTCTTCAAATAACTATCCAACGTATTTCATGAATGATGGTAAAGAAAATGATAATATTGAAGATGTAGCTAATGCCTTCAATAAATTATTTGTAAGTATTGGACCCGAACTTGCAGCAAAAATCCCAGATCCACGGACAACTGGTAAAAATATGGAGGGATTGTTGGAGATAAATCTCAATTCTATGTTTTTAAATGCAGTGGGTGAAGAAGAAGTGTTGGATATTGTAAACAAATGTAAGAACAAAATGTCCACAAACTGCAATGACATTAGTATGGCATTGGTGAAAAATGTCATTACAGGAATATCAAAACCATTAACATATATCTGTAATCTGTCATTTCAAACCGGCACATTTCCGAATGAAATGAAAATAGCTAAAGTTATACCTCTGTTTAAAACTGGGAGCAAACATCACTTCACAAACTATAGACCCGTCTCTTTACTTCCACAATTTTCTAAAATATTAGAAAAACTATTCAATAACAGGTTAGATGCATTTATAGAAAAACATAATTTACTCCCTGACTGTCAATATGGGTTTAGATCTAACAGATCTACATCAATGGCAATCATTGAAACAATAGAGGAAATCACAAATGCCATAGACAAGAAACAATATGCAATGGGAATATTTATTGATCTAAAAAAAGCATTTGACACAATTAACCATGATATATTAATCAATAAAATGGAAAAGTATGGAATCAGGGAAGTTGTACTAGACTGGCTTAAAAGTTACTTAAATAAGAGACAACAGTTTGTGAAGTTGGGGAATTGCTGTTCATCGTGTTTGGACATTGCTTGTGGTGTCCCCCAGGGGTCAGTGTTGGGGCCAAAATAGTTCATCCTGTATATCAATATCTGTAAAGTGTCTACATTATTGAAATTAGTGTTATTTGCTGATGACACTAATATTTTTTGTTCAGGGGATGTTTTAAATCAATTACAGGAAGTCATTATGGAAGAAATGAGTAAACTAAAAGCTTGGTTTGACTATAATAAATTGTCATTAAACCTGACTAAGACTAAGTTAATGCTGTTTGGAAAGAGGACACGTGAAACAAGGGTACGGATACAAATAGATGGGGTGGATATTGAAAGGGTTTTTGAAATAAAATTCCTTGGAGTTACAATTGACTATCAAATTAACTGGAAACCACATATAAAACATGTACAGTCTAAGCTGTCAAGAAGCATCTCAGTAATAAATAAAGCAAAGCAGGTTCTAGATCACAAATCACTCCACATTCTCTACTGTTCATTAGTTTTACCATATTTAACCTACTGTGTGGAAGTCTGGGGGAATAATTATAAAAGCTCATTAAACTCAATAACTATACTTCAGAAAAGAGCTGTACGCATCATCAACAAGGTTGGATATCTGGACCATACTCATTCACTATTCTTACAGTCAAAAATATTGAAATGTAATGATATTATTTTGTATCAAACTGCACAAATAATGTATAAAGCCAAAATAAATAAACTCCCAGGAAGCATTCAAAAATTGTTCAGCACACGAGAGGGGGATTATAACTTAAGGGGAAATTTTAATTTCAAAAACCTTAGTTGTAGAACGACCATCAAAAGTTTTTGTATTTCAATCTGTGAAGTGAAACTATGGAATGGTTTGAATGTGGAGTTAAAGCAATGTCCAAACATAAACCAGTTTAAAAAGAAGTTTAGGTACATGGTATTCCAGAGGTACAGACATGAAGAAGGGCTTTGATATTGGGTTTCTTCTGTTACAAAAGAGTTAGGGGCTGCCCATTGAGGCACTGGTACTGCTGTTTTTTTTTCATGATACTATTTCCATGAGCACTTGTGGTAACGGTGTGGCTATGTATGTGTGTAGTGTGCATATGTATGTATATTTTTATCATTTATTTATAAACAAGTTCATTAAGTTTGTACATAGAGTGAACAAGGAAGTTCGAGCTCAGAGTAATTTATGATTTAAAGAAAAGGGGTGGGATTAAATAAGTGTATACTTCTTCTCACTCCTTTTCAAATATGTAAAAAAAAAAAAAAAAAGTCGAATGCTCATTTGTTTTTTTTGTTTTTTTTTATTCTCCATTGTTTTCATTTTGTTATAATAGCCGTTAAGGCTATAGCACTGTATTGGATCATGCTTGCTCTTGTTTGTTTTTGTTTTTTTGCATATTTGAAATAATTAAAAAAAAAAGATAGTTAAAAGGTTCATTAACTAAAATCTTTACTAAAAAGAACATTTTTCAAATGTTTCTTAAAGGCCTACTGAAACCCACTACCACCCACCACGCAGTCTGATAGTTTATAAATCAATGATGAAATATTAACACTGCAACACATGCCAATACAGCTTTTTTAGTTTACTAAATTGCAATTTTAAATTTCCCGGGAGTTTCTTCTTAAAAACGTTGCGTAATGCTGACGTGTACGCGTGACGTCACGGACTGTTAGGAAATATGAGCGCTGCACACACACACAGCAAAAAGTCGTCTGCTATCACCGCATAATTACACAGTATTTTGGAGATCTGTGTTGCTGAATCTTTTGCAATTTGTTCAATTAATATTGGAAAAGTCAAAGTAGAAAGATGGAGTTGGGAAGCTTTAGCCTATAGCCACACAAACACACGGTGATTCCTTGTTTAAAACACTAGCAACACAATAAAAAGATAATGGATTTCCCAGAATTATCTTAGTAAATGTGTCTAAAAACATCTGAATCTGTCCAAATACAATCGCGTTTTTTCGTTTTTTAACTTTTTTTGTTTTTTGTTTTTTTCTAGTCCGTCGCTTTAAATATCCTCAAACACGAATCCTTCATCATTGCTCAAATTAATGGGGAAATTGTCGTTTTCACGGTCCGAATAGCTATTTTTGTTGGAGGCTCCCATTAAAAACAATGTGAATATGTGAGGAGCCATCAACGGGTGACGTCATCGTCTGCGACTTCCGGTAAAGGCAGGGCTTTTCTGTTAGCAACCAAAAGTTGCGAACTTTATCGTCGATGTTCTCTACTAAATCCTTTCAGCAAAAATATGGCAATATCGCAAAATGATCCAGTACAACACATTGAATGGACCTGCTATCCCCGTTTAAATATGAAAATCTAATTTCAGTAGGCCTTTAATTGTCAACAAAGTCAAGCTCACGGAGGGACTTGTACAAGTTATTATAGAGTCTGGGGGCTACAGCTTGGCATGCCAGGTTTCCACAGATTTTAGAATGGGTTTTTGTCAAATTTAAGAGACCCTGGTTTGAAAACTGGAGGCTGCGCCCTGAAGTGCAGGGGCACAACAAATGAGCGATGTACCGAGGGGCCCCACCATGCAACGCACGGAAATGTAGAACTAAAATCTTAAACTCTATGTGGGATTTGAGTGGAAGCCAACGAAGACCTGGTAAAATGGGGGTAAGGTGGGCTGTTCTGGTTGCACCAGTCAAAAGTCTGGCAGCCGCATACTGTACAGTCTGAAGTCTCTTTAGCGTTGACTTGTTGAAAAGAGTGAAAAGAGAATTGGAATAGTCACTTCAAGACAAAATTAATGCATGATTAATCATTTCGAGATCCGATTTTGACAACACTTTAGAGATACAGTATCCATCAGGTGATAAGAGCTGTTTTTGGGCAGTTGATGACAGTGACTCCCCAAAGACAGTCGTTGGTTCCACAATTACTGTATCTAGAGGAGAGACGGGACTGTAAACAAACTGAAAAGGGACCGAAAATAAACTATTTCCAGATAGTTTGCTAAACCCAACAGTGACAACAAAATAATTTGTGGCGTCAGTAGGATAATCAAATCTATTAATTCTGTCAGATTTGGCTTGGCATTTTTAACTTCAACTCATCAATAGTGCATTCTTTAACATGGTGCATAAAAAAAAACATTTCCCTTTTTATTTCAATTCTATTTGTGTCCCCTCACCCACTCACTTCCTGCCTGAATGAGCACAATTGGTTTGAAAGTGAAATGAGACTTCATATCAATGCAAGGAATAGAATAATACATTTTATTCCTTTGAGATCTCATCTGCAGCCTCTTTTTCAACTTTTTCACTGTTCAAGGGATCATGGGTGTTTCTTTTCATGCATTGTCACATGCTCAGGAATTCAGCATCCACTTCAGAGTAGTTTAAATCAAGACATCATTAAAGTAATTTCACTCAACAAAGCTGAATAAGGATACATTTTCTTTAAAAAGATGTGCGTTTATTCCCCATATTAATACAGTGATACCTCAATTTACAACTCCAAATTAGCCTGTCAATTAAATACCTGGCCATCTCAAAACGGTACAATTTTGATTAGTTTTTTAATTTTTTTAATTGTATTTAATTTATCTGACAAGCCTGACATGACATTAAAATAAATGATAAATGGGTTGTACTTGTATAGCGCTTTTCTACCTTCAAGGTACTCAAAGTGCTTTGACACTACTTCCACATTTACCCATTCACACACACATTCACACACTGATGGAGGGAGCTGCCATGCAAGGCGCTAACCAGCACCCATCAGGAGCAAGGGTGAAGTGTCTTGCTCAGGACACAACAGCCGTGACGAGGTTGGTACTAGGTGGGGATTGAACCAGGGACCCTCGGGTTGGCACAGCCACTCTTCCACTGCCCCACGCCGTCCCTAATGGGACCCTATTTGGATAATGGGTCCCTAATGGGACCCTAAACCCTATTTCCCTAAAATGGGAATAGGGACAGTAGTTTTATGAATTAATGTTATAATATTGGTCAGCATTGCCTTTGTTAGTTTGTAGATTGTAGACATTTTTTTTTAGATGTCCCTTATTAGCTCCTATTTGTCGTAAAACGATTGAAACTAGGAAATTGTTGTTTATGTTGCACATGGACATATTTGAGTGACGGACCAGAGAGGTCAAAGTTGACAACAAGAGATATGTATGTCTGTGTAAAAAGGTAATGCTCGACCATCCAATTTGTTGTGTCAGGACACAAATTAGAACAAATTGAAACACATCATCTGCAGCTTCTCAATATTTTCATGGATACAAGTCAGTAGTTTGGAAATGGGGACTGACAATTGTGGTATCAGGGCTGGCTCACAGGCTAGACTGTTTTTAAAGGTTTGTTTCTCTGATTCGGTCGTCCAACTACCGTATCTGATAAAGTTAATGCCAAAGAGAAGAAGTCACAGTGCAGGATTTTGTCGATTTCTGAGCGGTGCTCAAACGTGAATGTCAGCTGTTTATTCAAAACGTATGTGTGTTTCTTGTGTAAACGAGAAGAAACAGCAAGGTGTAACAATATATTAACTCTTTATGACTCACATGACACAAACATGTGACAAATACTACTTCAATCGGCATTGGGTTGGGCTCCTAACTGAAACTTAAAGCATAACAAAAAGCCAAGAGACAGTTTGACTTCATTATTGTATTATTACTCATACATTGAGATAATAATATAAGTTGAGATATCACTGTTACTGTTCTATACACACCTTTTACAGACCTTAACATTTTTGTATTTTACCCTCCTCCTTAGGTCAGTTTCTGTGGGTGAATGGTTCCTCCTTTGGGGGTCCCTGGGTGCTGAGTCCATGGCTGTGGAGTGGCCCTGTTCCCTGTAGCTTGGACATGGCCTTGTATCTGCACCCCAAGCAAAGTGGACAATATAACATATGGCTTATTGAGCGGGATAAGCCTCAACTTTCTCTCTTCTCCACCGACACATTGCCTCGTATTACAGGGTAAGTAGCAGTTTTGTTTTCAAAAAACTATCCGCAATGTCTAGGTGGCCCTTACACCAGACCTTGGTTTCACGCTCATTGGAAAAAGGAATCAGTGCAATGGCTCTCAATAGTCAGTAAAAACTCAGATACCTACAATGTCTATCTAGAAAATATTATTCAATTAAAGGGGAACATTATCACCAAACCTATGCAAGCGTCAATATATACCTTGATGTTGCAGAAAAAAAGACCATGTATTTTTTTAACCGATTTGCAAACTCTAAATGGGTGAATTTTGGCAAATTAAACGCCTTTCTGTTTATCGGTCTTTTAGTGATGACGTCAGAACGTGACGTCACCTAGGTAATTCACCCGCCATATTCATTTTCACATTACAAACACCGGGTCTCAGCTCTGTTATTTTCCGTTTTTTCAACTATTTTTTGGAACCTTGGAGACATCATGCCTCGTCGGTGTGTTGTCGGAGGGTGTAACAACACTAACAGGGAGGGATTCAAGTTGCACCACTGGCAAGAAATCTGCCGCCAGACCCCCATTGGATGTACCAAAGTGTCTTCACATTTGACCGGCGATGCTAAGATAGACATGGCACAGAGATGTATGGATAACCTGCAGATGCATTTGCAACGATTAAGTCAACGAAATCGCAAAGGTGAGTTTTGTTGATGTTGTTGACTTATGTGGTAATCAGACATATTTGGTCACGGCATGACTGCCAGCTAATCGATGCTAACATGCTACGCTAATCAATGCTAACATGCTATTTATGCTAGCTGTATGTACATTTGAAACTAGATACCCACATTTAATGCGAAACAAACACTTACCAATCGACGGATTTAAGTTGCTCCAGTGTCACAAGATGCGAAAGTCCTGATCGTTTGGTCTGCACATTTTACCGGTGATGCTAATAAGGCAGCCATGCTATGGGCCACTTCATTAGGTACACCCACGCTATGGCCGAATAACGTCAATAGCTATTCGCTCAATAGCTTCAATTTCTTCTTCAATTTCGTTTTCGCTATCTGCCTCCATACTCCGACCATCTGTTTTAATACATGCGTAATCTGTTGAGTCGCTTAAACCGCTGAAATCCGAGTCTGAATCCGAGCTAATATCGCTATATTTTGCTGTGGTAACCGCCATGTTGTTTGTATTGGCAGCCCTGTATGACGTCACAGGCAAATGGATAGTGGTTTTGAAGATAGCGAAAA
This sequence comes from Nerophis ophidion, assembly GCF_033978795.1. Taxonomy (NCBI): domain Eukaryota; kingdom Metazoa; phylum Chordata; class Actinopteri; order Syngnathiformes; family Syngnathidae; genus Nerophis; species Nerophis ophidion. Next base: position 60,095,386 of record NC_084613.1, read on the forward strand.
TAAGGCATTTTAAAGCTTTATATAGGGATATTCCTGGACCAGTAAAATTTTGAAAAAAAACTTCAAAAAATACAACAAGCCACTGGGAACTGATTTTTATTGTTTTTAACCCTTTTGAAATTGTGATAATGTTCCCCTTTAAGCATTTTTGGCAATTGAAGCTGCAACTCCCTGAAACATCAGTGCTCCCTGTAGCAGATGTTTGTGTTTTGCATAACAAAAATGTGTAACTTTGACAAAATAAATCGAGCCAAAACAAGTTGAGAGTTAGCACATATACACTCTTTTATATATATTTATATATATGCCTGGTGAAATCGGACATGCACGCTGCTAATTGAACATGTTGGAAACTTAATTCGCCTGTGTCACTATTAAGTCAAGGCCGATTTCAAGCCACCGAGACACTGAACATTCACCATGACAACACACTCTTCTCTTACATTGTGATTTTGCTATCAGGAAACCTTCATTGGAAGCTTTTCACTGAAGGGCATTATCGAACATGTGCTGTCTGAAAAAGAAAGTACGCTTAATGGTTTGAAATGTGTCATTTCTTCTGGCAACAGCTGTATGTAAATAACTATTTCCACACTCCTACATAATCTTTCAATATGACAAGTCCTTAATTATTTGAACACAACTAATGGACGCTTTTGACTGGAAAGCGCATTGACGACAAGCGGATTCAAAATGTTCTATCAATTCATCTGTTTTCAATAGGGGTTTGGCGCTTATCTCAGCCGACTGGCGCATAGACTGGGAATCAAGCAGAGCCAGTTGCATAAAAGCCAGCTATATTTACATGGTTGTGCCCCTGAATTTCTTAAATGGGGGACCTATGATGATTTTTTTCTTTTCTGACCTATAAATATTGTTACAATGTTGGATAATGTGGTTAAACAAGGCTCAACTGTCAAATCATAATATTCATGCACTTGTTGGCGTGAGCATGCACGCAGTTTTGGATGACTCAGACTTTGTTTTTGTGGGCCATCTGTGACGTCACAGTTTGACAGACATACTTATATGAACATTCTCCTATATGCTCTGGGCCAGCCTTCCATCAAAACTATTGACTGCAGCCTCCTGTGTTATTCTTTCTTGTTTCATGCCTACCCGCCTGCTATGATGTTTACAAAAGAAAAATATTTCTGTGTTTATTAGTCCACGATATTTTTCGTCAACATGGCCCATTACAAACACAAATGACAAGCATGGCTGCTGTTGGCGTGACTGCGGGATGCAGAGACTGGAATAGTGACCTATTTGTTAAGAAAATTGTTTTATGTGCAAAATAACACTAACATGTGACATGCAATTATATAAATGCTGGTAAAAGGAGCTTTTTCGATGTGGTTCTTCTATTGAACAAACACTGTGCAGCTCAACCCAATGTGGTGACCGGCTACTCTGTATACGGTTAGTGAAGTTATTTTTCAATTGTGTCTTAACAAAAATAGCAGTGATTTTGGTCTTTAGGATACATTATATATATTTTAAAAAGGGTAAATTCTTATACTTTTGGAGTGGGTGTGTGCAGTGAAGCGGTTCATTTGCATCTAAAAGGGCCGTGTACCAAAAAGAACCGGATGCATTTAGAAAGTGGGTTAAAAATGTGACTGAAGAGCACATTTTACACCAAAGCATATCCAATACATATTAGCAAACCCACAAGGAAGTTTTTTGAAAGTAAATTAGAATCATCATCATCATTTCATCAGCGGTCATTCTAATGAGTATGACGATCCTCCTGGTAGGGGTGTATCCCTTTATGGAGAATGCCTGTGCGTGACTTTGTTTTTTTTTTGTTTTTTATAAATGTTTTTATTGAATTTGATAGGTATTACAATATACAATAAAACAGTAATCACATTTTCCCCTTTTTTTCCCACCCACTTCCAAGAACAACAACCCAACACATACCCCATACAGACATAACCCCGCCCCCCCTACCCCCCCAGGTCCTACATAAATTAAAGGTACGGTCACAAATAGAAAATAATTAGTACATCACTTTTTTCTCAACATAGGCAGATAGTAAATATACACCCGGAATAAATATAAATAAAATAAATTAAATGAGAAGGAAGAAAGGAAAAAAAAAAGCTGGTTTATGAAAGGTAAACTTATCATGTGTCCTGTAGCATCTTTATTTTAGCTATGTAGTCAACCATACAACCCCAAACAGAATAAAACCGAATAAAACCTCTCAGGTGTCCCCCTTTATTTCAATCTTATGGGGAGACCTGAGAAGTGTTATTCTGTTTAGGGCTGTATGGCTTTGTTTAACGTGGGGAGACTGGTGCACAGACAGTCTCCACACCTTCCTTGAGAGAATCGGGTCAGGGTCCAGTGGCATGGAGTCCAAGACGACTGGGGACCCTTTACTGCTGCAGCCTTCTCCCGCCATTGTGATAGTTCTTAAAGGCCTACTGAAACCCACTACTACCGACCACGCAGTCTGATAGTTTATATATCAATGATGAAATATTAATATTGCAACACATGCCATTACAGCCGGTTTAGTTTACTAAATTACAATTTTAAATTTCCCGTGAAGTTTCCTGTTGAAAACTTCGCAGAATGATGACGCTTATGTTGACGTGTGCTTGTGACGTTATTGGTTGGAATGGACATTTTATCCCAGCACCACTCACGGCTAAAAGTCGTCTGATTTAATCGCATGATTACACAGTATTTTGGACATATGTGTTGCTGAATCTTTTGCAATTTGTTCAATTAATAATGGACACTACAAAGAACAAAGATGTAGGTGGGAAACGGTGTATTGCAGCTGCCTCTAGCAACACAAACACAGTCGGTGTGTCTTTGTGTGTTGTGAAGCTTTAATATGGAACAGAGCGGTCAAGCAAACATGTTTCTCTACCACAAATGTCGACCGGCAGGTTTCGGTGAGAAAATTGTGGTAATAAGTCGGCTCTTACCGGAGACATGAGCGGAGCTCGTGTCGTTCTGTCGCAGATGTCAAATAGGCAGCTGCAACTTTCTTGGCTCCTCGATGGCTTCCATCAGAGACACTGGCGGTCACCAAACCCCTCCGACTTTCAGGTATGACTTTATAATCTCACTAAAACACTAGTAACACAATAATCTGATAAAGGATTTTCCAGAATTATCCTAGTAAATGTGTCTAAAAACAACTGAATCACTCTCACTGCAGTCACCTTTTTTTAAAACTTTTTTTTCTATTGCTTCACTCTAACTTTCCTCATCCACAAATCTTTCATCCTCGCTCAAATTAATGGGGAAATCGTCGCTTTCTCAGTCCGAATCACTATTGCTGCTGGTGGCTATGATTATAAACAATGTGAGGAGCCCTACAACCTGTGACGTCACGTGCACATCGTCTGCTACTTCCGGTACAGGCAAGGCTTTTTTATTAGCGACCAAAAGTTGCGAAATTTATCGTCGATGTTCTTTACTAAATACCTTCAGCAAAATATGGCAATATCGCGAAATGATCAAGTGTGACACATAAAATGGACCTGCTATCCCCATTTAAATAAGAAAATCTCATTTTAGTAGGCCTTTAAATCTACCATCTTCCGCCTGCTCCGCCGTTGAGGTCTTCACCGTATCCCTGGTTAGGAGGGAGTCAGGTACTAGGCCTTTGCCAAGGGCCACCTGGGGTAACAGTATTAAAGGGGTTAACCTCCTCGTTCCCCAAGACCCTATCAAGAAACCTCCACTGTCGGATGCATTTTAATGTCATTCCCAGAATCATCATAGTTGTCCTCTAACACACAGTATCTGCAACCCAAACATCGATTTCCCATGAAGGCATTAGAGCGAGTGGAGTGTTGTTTATCTTCCCACTCTCTTCTAACGTCTATAGCAACGAGCATGTACGGATGTCATATGCGTGCTTGTATGTCAATGCAAATACTCCTTCAGGGTGCAGGACAGGGACATGCTTTCTTTACAGGTTTTACAGATTAGGTTTTTTTTATGTGTAGTCGGAAATCGTCATCCACCCACACCAACTCGACCCTGCTATTTAGAGACCGTCACCGCAACTCTATTTCAAAGGCGGGTGTGGAGGGGAAATATTTACGGATTATAAAAGCGGAACAAAACAAAAAGATGACCTTGAACACATTTAAATATACTAATTACAAATAAGTATAGTTTCCTTGAATTAAATATTCTGTATGAAGTGAAGTTCCACTAACAATAAATTGTATTTTGACTACAAGTTTTCCTGTTTATAGTAATCCCCCTGTAGTCTTGACGCACCTTCCCAGCATTCTATGCACCCCTCCATGCACTCTTAAAAACGCCAAGGATTTCCGTTGTCACAACAATCTTGATGTCGAATATGTTTTCAAATTGGGTCCTCTTTGAAATTCCCCTCACAATTAGCCAGTTGCCTTAGGAGGGAAGTATTGGTCCAGCACAGCGATGTTCTTCTTAACTAGGATGCTCAAGGCTGTGTGAGCAGGAGCATTGCCATGGTTAAGCAGCCACGAATTGTGTTGCCCCAAACAACTCCGCATGATCTCATTTTAGATTTGCTGGCCTGAAATAGCCGATGTACAATACATATATAATATAAAATTAAATCACTGTTCCATTGGATAAATAATACTTGCGTTACATACAAAAAGTCAAATATGTTATTAACATGTCCAACTCAAAGTGGTCGGATGCAGGAAAACGTTTAAATAGTCTAAACATGGTGTGGATGCTTGACAGACCTGATTGGTAAACATATAATTCATGTTAACATCTCACATCAGTTTTCATCATGACTGAATAGCTAAATAATGCATATATATTAAAGACCTCTAATTGAAAGCCACGGAAGATTTGGTTCATTCAAACACTGTCAGCTCTGTTAGTGTCTGTAATGCTCCCTCGTTATTATATGCATTAAGTTGTGTTTAACAGTCAAAAAGCATCCATGTATAGCTTAATCCAGTGTTTTTCGATCTTTTCTTAGCCAAAGCACATATTTTTCATTGAAAAAAATATTGAGGCACACCACCGGCAGAAAACATAAAAAAAATGAAACTCAGCAGCCGATATTGACAGTAAAAAGTCATTCTGGCAATTGTTGGATATGACTTGAAACCCCAACTAACCATGCATCACAATAGCTCTTATCTCAAAGTAAGTGTACTGTCACGACCTGTCATATCACGCCGTGACCTATATTGAGTTTTTTTTGCTGTTTTCTTGTGTGTAGTGTTTTAGTTCTTGTCTTGCGCTCCTATTTTGTTGTTGATTGTCATGTCATGTACGGATGTACTTTTTGGACGCTATCTGCTGCTCCACATGCTGTAAGTGTTTGCTGTCGTCCAGCATTCAGTTTTTTTTTTGTTTTTTTACTTTGCAGCCAGTGCAGTTTTAGTTTTGCATAGCCATCCCTAAGCTTCAATGCTTTTTCTTAGCGGCACTTGCCTTTTGTTTATTTTTGGTTTAAGCATTAGATACCTTCTTACCTGCACAATACCTCCTGCATATTGTGATCACGACAAACCATGTTCCCGACATCTACAAAGCAATTAGCTACCAGCTGCCACCTACTGATATGCCAAGCTCTAGACAGTACAGATACTCAACAACAGCACCTTATTTGCGGATTATAATTACTGGTTTGCATAAATAATTTTGGCCCTGCGATGAGGCGGCGACTTGTCCAGGGTGTAAACGCCTTCCGCACGATTAAAGCTGAGATAGGCACCAGCGACCGTAAAGGGAATAAGCGGTAGAAAATGGATGGATGGATAGATGAATAATTTTAACCCAATTAAGGGAAATAACATATTGTCCCATGGCGCACCAAAGTTTATCTCAAGGTACACTAGTGTGCCGCGGCACAGTGGTTGAAAAACAATGGCTTAAGCAAACATGTCACCAACCATATAAAACATTAAGCAAAATAAATAATGCAGCTTTTTAATGGATATTTATGAAAACTAATCTCCAACGAAATACTACTTCTAAAAAGAGTCACTTGGAAAATAATAATACAAAAATATTACAAAGAATGGCTGCACGGTGGAACACGGGTTAGTATGTGTACCTCAAAATACGATGGTCCTGGGTTCGATTTTGGGCTGTAGATCTTTCTGTGTGGAGTTTGCATGTTCTCCCCGTGACTGCGTGGGTTCCCTCCGGGTACTCCGGCTTCCTCCCACCTCCAAAGACATGCACCTGAGGATAGGTTGATCGGCAACACTAAATTGGCCCTAGTGTGTGAATGTGAGTGTGAATGTTGTCTGTCTATCTGTGTTGGCTCTGTGATGAGGTGGCGACTCGTCCAGTGTGTTCCCTGCCTTACGCCTGACTGCAGCTGAGATAGGCTCCAGCGACCCGGTAAGGGACAAGCAGTAGGAAATGGATAAATGAATTACAAAGAATGTGTCTGAAAAGGAGCGGCAAGGAACAAAATCTTGCTTAACAATATCAACAAAAGATTTGCAAAATACAAATGATGTTGATGTTCAGTGTAGTCATATAGCAGAATAACTTAATGTCTGTATATCTGACTGACTATAATATACTTTTTTGTGATAAATTGCTTCTGATATGATACGGCTCACCTGGCAAACCCTTTTTACTTTTCTCTCACAGCAGTAGAAAAATAGACTGGTGTATTATTTTATGTAAATTAATGCTAATGATGCATTCACCCTAAAAAGAGCTAGATGGATGGGTCACCTTTATGTTTTCTCAAATGTTTTCATCTCAAATTTCCATCACTTTGTTTTGGCCATACTTAACCTCGAGTTTTGTGACCTTTCACACGATAGTAAATCTGGAGGAGATAAGAACTCTGCCTAGACCTCCGGTTTTCAGCTTCCTGGTGACTATAGAATTATATGTCAAGGACAGCCAAGGTGCTATACCGTCCAAATGTGTGTGATACGCTTGTAGACATGCGCCCAGGTGTTCTACAGCTCTGCAGACATTTAATGCAAAACTCTGAAGAGAATGTTCCAAACAGGTTTAAAGTTTAATAGTTGGATGCCACCTTTTCTAACTTTAAAGGCCTACTGAAATGAGATTTTCTTATTAAAAAGGGGATAGCAGGTCCATTCTATGTGTCATACTGGATCATTTCGCGATATTGCCATATTTTTGCTGAAAGGATTTAGTAGAGAACATCCATAATAAAGTTTGCAACTTTCGGTGCTAAGGTAAAAGCCCTGCCCCTGCCTCAGTATTCTTCTTCCTCCAAACACGACACGTTGAGTTTATACCAAAATGGATACATGGATGATACAGCAGAGGATTGGGAGAATGTCATGTGGTCAGATGAAACCAAAATAGAACTTTTCGGTATAAACTCAACTCGTTGTGTTTGGAGAAGAAGAATACCGAGTTGCATCCCAAGAACACCATAACTACTGTGAAGCATGGGGGTGGAAACATCATGCTTTAGGGCTGTTTTTCTGCTAAGGGGACAGGACGATGGATCTGTGTCAAGGAAAGAATGAATGGGGCCATGTATCGTGAGATTTTGAGCCAAAACCTCCTTCCATCAGTGAGAGCTTTGAATGGTTGACCAAATACTTATTTTCCACCATAATTTACAAATAAATTCTTTAAAATTCCTACAATGTGAATTCCTGGATTTTTTCACATTCTGTCTCTCACAGTTGAAGTGTACCTATGATGAAAATTACAGACCTCTGTCATCATTTTAAGTGGGAGAACTTGGACAATCGGTGGCTGATTAAATACTTTTTTGCCCCACTGTATATGTGACGGTTCTGAAAACAATGTGAATTTACCAAAGCGTGTGCTGATGTATTTAACCCTAAAGTATAGTTTTTGAGTCCAGTTTTTGGTCATTATACACAACAAACATTGACATTAACTAATGGTATGAAATGATACAAAATAAATTCATTGTAAATGGGTTATACTTGTATAGCGCTTTTCTACCTTCAAGATACTCAAAGCCCTTTGACACTATTTCCACATTCACCCATTCACACACATATTCACACACTGATGGCGGGAGCTCGACCCATCAGGAGCAAGGGTGATGTGTCTTGCCCAAGGACACAACGGACGTGACTAGGTTGGTAGAAGCTGGGGACCGAACCAGGAACCCTCAGTTTGCTGGCACGGCCACTCTCCCAACGGTGCCACGCCGTCCCTGTGTCATGTCGTGGACTTTTGTGTGGATTGTTTTCCCGTTGTGCAAAGCGATTGGAGCGGACCCTTCGTGAGGGTAAAGACATATTTTAATTATACTATAAAAAGGAACAAACAAAAGGCGCGCACAAGGCGGAGAACAAACATGGCTATGAAAACAAAAACTCGCACAATGGGAGAACTACTGTATGAACATAAAACACGACTTACAAACTTTGGCATGAAAAACTTACTTGGACCGAGAAAGAGCATGGCTCATCGGCATGGGTAACATGGGTGTGTAGGAGGTGATAGAGGGTGATATCGCCAGGCTGACTGCCTGTCAACTACAGGCTTAAATAGGTGCAGTGATGACAGGTGTGTGAGTCCAGACAAATCAGGTGTGTGCACTGCAAAAATTCGGTGTTCAAAAACAAGAAAAAAAATTACATAAATGAGGGGTATTTTATTTGAACTATGCAAAATTATTTGCCAATAGAACAAGAAAATTTGGCTTGTCAAGACTTTCCAAAACAAGTAAAATTAGTTAACCTCAATGAACCCAAAATACCTTAAAATAAGTATATTCTCACTAATAAAAGTGTACTTTTCTTGTTAGAAAAAAAAAGAGACCTTTTTGCTCAATACGTTGAAAAATATTCTTAAATTAAGTAAATGGTAGTGCCATTATCTTGACATAATGATAAGCGCTCGGCATCATGATTTTTTTTTCATGCTTGAAATAAGAAATTATTACTTAAAAAAAGTAATGTTATACTTGTGAGTGTTGATGACACAGCTTTGCAACAGTTGATATTGTAGTTTCAAGCATGTTTTACTCAATATAGGTCATCAAATATCAGCAACAAGCTGTAATATCTTACTAAGATGATTTAGGACCAAAACACTTAAAACAAGTAAAACACTCTAACATTAAATCTGTTTAGTGAGAAAAATTATCTTGTTATACAGAAAATAAGCAAATATCACCCTTATTTGAGATATCCAATCTTACTTAAATTTCAGGTTTTGCAGTGTGAGTCGTGAACACATAACAGGTGAAAACTGATGGGTTGGCATGGTGACAAAACAAACAAGAGTGCCCAATGAATCCAAAACAAAACAGAACGTGACCACAAAACATGACACCCTGATTGCGATCCTTTTTTGCCAAAGCCCCCAGCCTTATTCTGTACTATGCTTTACCAACCACACATAACCACACGTCTGCATTTCACTTTCTAAGCAAAATGTAAGGTATAATATTAAAATTTGCATTATAGTTCCTGGTCGTGGAACTGTGGACCATGCAGCTCTATACTCTTGGCAGGGTTCTTGAGGGTGCATGGGAGTTTGCCCAACCAGTCTACATGTGCTTTGTGGACTTGGAGAAGGCATTCGACCGTGTCCCTCGGGAAGTCCTGTGGGGAGTGCTCAGAGAGTATGGGGTATCGGAATGTCTTATTGTGGTGGTCCACTCCCTATACGATCAGTGTCAGAGCTTGGTCCGCATTGCCGGCAGTAAGTCGAACACATTTCCAGTGAGGGTTGCGTCCGAGTCCATGGTTCTCGCCCGGAAAAGGGTGGAATGCCATATCCGGGTTGGGGAGGAGACTCTGCCCCAAGTAAAGGAGTTCAAGTACCTAGGACTCTTGTTCACGAGTGGGGGAAGAGTGGATCGTGAGATCGACAGGCGGATCTGTGCGGCGTATTCAATAATGCGGACGTCGTACCGATCCGTTGTGGTGAAGAAGGAGCTGAGTTGGAAGGCAAAGCTCTCAATTTACCGTTCGATTTACGTTTCCATCCTCACCTATGGTCATGAGCTTTGGGTCATGACCGAAAGGATAAGATCACGGGTACAAGCGGCCGAAATGAGTTTCCTCCGCCGGGTGGCGGGGCTCTCCCTTAAACATAGGCTGAGAAGCTCTGCCATCCGGGAGGAACTCAAAGTAAAGCCGCTGCTCCTTCACATCGAGAGGAGCCAGATGAGGTGGTTCGGGCATCTGGTCAGGATGCCACCCGAACGCCTCCCTAGGGAGGTGTTTAGGGCACGTCCAACCGGTAGGAGGCCACGGGGAAGACCCAGGACACGATGGGAAGACTATGTCTCCTGGCTGGCCTGGGAACGCCTCGGGATCCCCCAGGAAGAGCTGGACGAAGTGGCTGGGGAGACGGAAGTCTGGGTTTCCCTGCTTAGGCTGTTGCCCCCGCGACCCGACCTCGGATAAGCGGAAGAAGATGGATGGATAGTTCTTATAATGAAAATGAATACAAATATTGAATAATGCAAGTGACTGTGCAAAAAGCTTTAAGCCATTAAAATGTAGTTTGATTACGGCATACGATTTCATTATTGTATGCCACTTGTCACAGGCTTACATGTTGATTGTGAAGTATGATGTTGATGTTGTTGACTTCAGAAAGTGGAATAAACAGTCGCACGCAGCTGTGATCTTCACGGCTCAGTGGAGGGATGCGGACATCCTACATTTTGTGTTAAATCCATTCCGTTTTTCCTCTGTCCTTGTAAATTAGGCAATACCCCGGCTTCCCATGTAAACCGCTGTGTAAGTGTGTGACATAATATATGGTAATTGTCAAACATAAAATAAATTACCCTACTGATGAGCTGGCATTTATAAATTGTGTTGAATGTTAAGCACCCCTTTACTATTTTTTTCTACCCGATTGTGGCTCAACAAAATATTATTAGGGGCATGTCAATTGATTTGTTGTCATCCTTGTACTGTAAGTCTCAGAGAAAATCATTGCAGCCTCACAATGGCGTTTGGAGCCTGTCCACAGATGAATTATTTCTCGTGCACCTCATCCTGCAGCTTCTACAACCCTCCCGTTTGTGTGCGCCATATATTTCTCTCACTTTTCTTCGTTTTATTTCAGTTCAAGTGACCTCAAGCAACTTGAAATTGTCAAATGACACCCATTCACCGTAAGACTGCAGTGTATTTAATATGTGATGGGGTTTCGCAGCGGTAGTGTAATGGGTACGAGCTGCTGCTTTTGTGCAGACGGCAACAGAACGATTTTAGGCCAGGGTCTCAACACCCAACCTTTGGAGATGTTCAGTTCTGGTGCCACGCCCAGACAAATGGCAGGGTTGTGTCAGGTGTAATAAACTCAGCCAAAACACTGGTGTGATTGACTCAGTGTGGCCAGGGAGTCAGTGGTAGTGATAGTGTCAAGCAGAGGCAAAAACCGAGAGAACCTCTTCCATGATTAGAAATCCTGTTTCCTTGCCTTCTCTGTGAAATAGCTAAGAGTCGGTTTAATAGCGTCCGCCCTGAGATCGGTAGGTCGTGAGTTCAAACCCCGGCCGAGTCATACCAAAGACTCTGAAAATGGGACCCATTACCTCCATGCTTGGTAGAGATGCGCGGTTTGCGGTCTCATCCGCGGAGGGGCGGGTGACATGACGAAAAAATAGATTTTAATCAGATTCGGGCGGGTGGCGGTTGAACCATACGGAAATATTTGATATACATGGTTCTGGGATCGGTATCCTTTGCCATTCAAAGAGCCATATAAGACCCGTGTCACAAAGCGAAGAACACAATAGGAGACGCTAATATTCTCTAGAATGACTGCCGGCAGTCACCCAGATAATAAGTATTAGGGCGTGCTATGAAGCCATTGACTTTGTCGCCTTCTACAACATGTACGATCTGCTTGTCAGTCCAGCAACAAGTTGTGTGTGGGTTCCGCAGACACACACACACGACTGCGAGGCATACTGGGTGACACAGAGTACACTAATGGTTGTGATATAAACTATTTTAACACTCTTAGTAATATGCACCACGCTGTGAAGCCACACCAAACAAGATTGACAAACACATTTCGGGAGAACATCCTCCCAGTAACACAACATAAACGCAACACAACAAATACCCAGAATCCTTTCTATCCATGACAATTCCTGACTATTTTATACACCCCGCTAGCAGCAAACTCCGCTGCTGCTCACTGCTCCCCTCGGCTGGCAGGGGTTGATCAAGATATGGGTCAAATGCAGAGGAAAAATTCACCACGAGTGTGTTTGTGACAATCATTGGTACTTTAACATTTACTTAACAAAAGCAGTGTGCTTTGAGCTGGGACTATTGATGCTGCACTTCAAGCTGTTACTGTTGCACTTTTCCAAAAAAAAAAACAATACCCCAGGATTATTCAAAAGGTGGCTCGGGGCCATTTTCAGCTCACAGCTTCTTTTTATTAGCATTTTCTAAGAATACAATTAACAAATATTTATCTGATTAGTGCTGTCAAACAATTACCGTACTTCCTTGAATTGCCGCCGGGGCGCTAATTAATTTAAAACCTCTTCCCACTCCTGCGCTTACCAAAGGCATGCGGTAAAAGTAAGCATGCGCTAATTATTTTAAGACCTCTTCTCACTCCGGTACTTACCAAAAGTATGCAGTAAAAATTTGAGTGTGATGTAAACTTGGACCTTAAATCCTACTGAATAGCTCTTAATCTTCTTCTCTTTATGCGATTTCAAATTACCGGTAATGAAATCAGCCTCCTTCATTTTGGAAATGATGACAGGGGAAGTGTCACTGGTGACGTCAAGAGTTTGACCAGGCGATAATACTAAGCATGCGCTAATTATTTTGCGAAGCGAGTTTGACCCGGCAGTAATTCCAGGCAGGCGCATACTATATGCGCTGTGGCAATTCAAGGCAATACAGTATTTTTTTTTTCAAATCACACATTAGAATTTTGATTAATCATGATTAATTAAGTGAATATCACCTCCTTGCATAATTTGGAATAATTGATTAAAAAAAGTGTGTACACAAATGCAATTTTATAAAAAGAATCTCATGAGAGAACATTTTGTTCATGTTTTATTTAAATGCACGGTATTTGCTTGCTCAAAACCTGGTCCCGACACAATGTATTTTGGAGTGAAATTTCCCTCACTCATCTTTGCACTGGTGCATATATAGCAACAGTATAGCAACCTAAGGCGACTTTAGGGTAAATTTCCCCGTCAAAAGTAAATGGGCATGTGCGGTCAAAATAGATGGTGTAATCAATCTGCGTGGATACATAATGAATGCAATATATTTTAGTGATTAATTACATGCCAAAGCAGGGACAGCGTGGCACAGTGATAGAGTGGCCGTGCTCAACCCGAGGGTCGCTGGTTCAATCTCCACCTAGTACCAACCTCGTCACGTCCATTGTGTCCTGAGCAAGACACTTCACCCTTTCTCCTGATGGGTGCTGGTTAGCGCCTTGCATGGCAGCTCCCTCCATCAGTGTGTGAATGTGTGTGTGAATGGGTAAATGTGGAAGTAGTGTCAAAGCGCTTTGAGTACCTTGAATATAGAAAATCGTTATACAAGTACAACCCATTTATCATTTAAAGTACTTTTCTTTCTTGTTTTGGGCCGTTTTCTTGTGTTTTCTTTGTTTTTTGCATTGAACAAAGACAAGCACAGTGGACCAAGGCAAGTTAATTGTGTGGCCAGTAAAGATGAATATGATGAGTTAACTTAGTATCCATTTCCTGAGGGAACTCTCCTGAAGGAATCAATAAAGTATCTATCTATCTATCTATCTATCTATCTATCTATCTATCTATCTATCTATCTATCTATCTATCTATCTATCTATCTATCTATCTATCTATCTATCTATCCATCTATCTATCTATCAACAGCCCCAAATGTAATATTTGTCACGGTTTGGTATTACAAGTATGGCGAGGAACCCAAGGATGCAGACACACAAAAGGTGAGTAAAACAGTCTTTTTACTCAGTAGAACGTACTTACAACTAAGGGTGCTCCAAAAAGGAGAGAACTAAGGACGACGAAGCAAGAAGGTAAACTCAAAAAGGCCTTTGTGGCAAAAACAACAAAAGTTATCCAATCCGAACTAAACTTAGGCTGGAGTTTGCAAGACGTGCAACTACAAACTAAGACACAGGCTGGATGGCACCAGGAGCAATCAGAAACAAGCGTAGCAAAATGCAAGAGAGGTCTCGGAGTGAAGCCAAAGGGTTGAATCGCCAAGTGCCATCCAGCTGCCAAAGTGCAGGTTAAATATCCTCAATCAAAATTAGAAACAGCTGTGCACGTCTCGCAGCTCCACCCACGAGAGAGACGGGAACTGCAGGGGAAAGAGAACTGGAGTGAGGTCACAGGGTCAACTGCACCAACAAAGGAAACTGAATACAAACCACTAGGTGGCAGCAGGTGGTGACAATATCCCCCCCCCTTAATCAACGGACGCCACCTGGCGGACCTCCTGGCTTCTCAGGAAATCTACGAAAAAAATCAGTGATTAAAGATTTATCAAGTATAAGAGAACGAGATATCCACGAGCGATCCTCTGGCGGGTAACCCTTCCAGTCGATCAGAAACTGCACCCCCTTGCCTCGGCTCCTGGCGTCCAGAATGGTGTTGACAATGTAGGCCGGATGACCCTTCACCTGCAGAGGAGCTGGGGGGGACACTGAAGGTGGACTAAGGTCACTTGACTCAACGGGCTTCAGGCGGGAGACATGGTAGACAGGGTATGACTTGAACGACTTAGGTACCTTGAGTCGAGCTGTGACAGGGGTGATCATCCGTTCCACCTCATATGGTCCTATGAATCTGGGTGCCAGTTTCCTTGACTCCCCTGGCAGCGTAACGTCTCTGGATGAGAGCCAAACCTTTTGGCCGGGTTTGTAGTCAGGGGTTGGTCTTCGTTGACGATTAGCCACGGTCTGGTTTCGTCTGGCAGTTCGAGACAAGGCGGCATGGGTATCCCGCCAAACACGGTGTGCCTGGCGCAGGAAGGCATTCACGGAAGGAACTGCGGACTCAACCTCCTGAGAGGGAAATATAGGAGGTTGGAAGCCATGCACAACATGAAAAGGAGACCGGCCAGATAGGTGGACCACAATGCTGGATGTTGGTGACAGACACATCTCAAGGCCGCTCCGAAGTCCTGGTTGGCTCTTTCGGATTGTCCATTAGATTGCGGGTGGCATCCTGATGACATACTGACGGTCGCCCCCAACAGCTTGCAGAATGCTCTCCATGTAGCCGAAGAAAACTGAGGTCCTCTGTCTGATACCACATCCATTGGGATTCCGTAAAGACGAACCACGTGGGTGACCAGCAATTTTGCCGTTTCCAGGGAGGAGGGAAGTCTACGAAGGGGGATAAAATGTGTAAACTTAAAAAACCAGTCAACAATGGTAAGGATAACAGAAAACCCCCTGGAGATGGGTAGACCTGTGACGAAGTCCAGAGCAATGTGCGACCATGGACGAGAGGGGATGGGGAGGGGCTGCAGCAACCCCGCCGGAGCCATATGGGATGGTTTGCTCCTGGCGCAGACCTGGCATGCGGCCACAAATCTCCTTGTGTCTTTTTGAACGGTTGGCCACCAAAACCGCTGAGTAAGTAGGAACTCAGTGCGTTTGGCCCCAGGGTGGCAGGCGATCTTGGAGGAGTGAGCCCAAGACAAGACTTCTGGACGGAGAGTCTTTGGTACAAAAAGGCGACCAGGGGGGCAACCAGCCGGAGTAGGAGAGTCCCTGGTCGCCTCCGACACACGCTTCTCAATTTTCCACTGTACTGCACCAATGATCCGGGACTGGGGAATGATGGTCTCTGGGGGGGTGTCTTCTGTAGGGGGAGAAATCATCCTCGACAAGGCATCAGGTTTAACGTTGTGTGACCCTGGGCGAAAAGTGATGCAATAATCAAACCTTGTGAGGAATAGTGACCAACGGGCCTGGCAGGGATTGAGGCGTTGAGCAGAGCAAAGGTAGGCTAGGTTACGATGATCAGTGTATATGAAGACAGGATGGTTGGCCCCCTCCAGCCAGTGCCTCCATTCTTGAAGAGCCAGGATAACTGCCAGCAGCTCTCGGTTCCCAATGTCATAGTTCCTTTCTGCTGCTGACAGGCGTTTGGAGAAGAAAGCGCAGGGGTGCAGCCTCTGATCGACAGTGGAACGCTGGGACAAAACAGCCCCTACACCGGTGTCAGATGCGTCTACCTCAACAAAAAATAGGAGATCAAGATTACAGTGAACTAATACAGGAGCAGAGGTGAAAAGGGATTTAAGGTGACGAAAGGCTTGATCTGCCTCTGAGGACCACTCAAAAGGAACCTTGGAGGAAGTTAGTCTATTAAGCGGCTGCGCAATCTTACTAAAATTCTTAATAAAACGTCTGTAAAAGTTGGCGAACCCGAGGAACTGTTGCAACAGTTTTCTGGAAGTCGGAATTGGCCAGTCTATCACAGCTTGAACCTTAGCTGGGTCTGGTTTAACCTGCCCCTTTTCTACAATCAGCCCCAAAAATGACACAGTGGAAGAATGAAACGTGCACTTTTGGGGCTTAACATACAATCGGTTCTCTAACAGTCTCTGCAAAACCAGTCGAACATGTTGGCGGTGAGTTTCGATGGAGCGTGAAAAGATAAGTATTTCATCTAAATAAACTACTACAAATCGGCCTATCATGTCGCGGAGAACGTCGTTGATCAAACACTGAAAAACACCGGGAGCATTAGTGAGCCCAAACGGCATGACGCAATATTCAAAGTGGCCTAACGGGGTGTTGAAAACAGTCTTCCATTCGTCGCCCTGACGAATACGCACTAGGTGATACGCGTTGCGTAGGTCCAGCTTGGTAAAAACTACCGCCCCATGCAGAGGTGTGAAAGAAGATTCTAGCAGTGGAAGAGGGTATTTGTTCTTAATAGTAATCTTATTTAGCGCTCGATAGTCAATACAAGGTCGCAGCCCTCCATCCTTCTTTTTGACAAAAAAGAACCCCGCCGCCACGGGAGCGGAAGAGGGACAAATGTGTCCGGCGGCGAGTGAAGAGGAGATATATTCCTCCATAGCAAGCTGTTCGGGACGTGAAATATTGAACAACCTTGACGAAGGTAGCGTAGACCCTGGAAGGAGGTCAATGGCACAATCATATGGGCGGTGGGGGGTAGGGCTGTCGCCCGGTCTTTACAAAACACCTCCCTAAGTGAATGATACTCCTCAGGGATTAGTGATAAATCAGGGGGTTGCGGACTGGACAGAATGACTGGCCTAATAGGAGACGCAGCGGAACGCAGACAGTGACTATGACAAAATATACTCCAGTTCATAATCTTGAGTGTAGTCCAATCTATGCTCGGATTGTGACGTTGCAACCAAGGAAGACTAAGAACTACGAGAGCCGAGCGAGACGGCATAATAAAAACACTAACCTGCTCACGGTGGTTTCCCGAAATAAGGACAGATGTGTCGAGTGTTTGATGCGTAATATTAGCCAGGTGACGCCCGTCAAGTGAGCTAACCGTCTTTACACGTTCGATACCCACAGCAGGAATTTTTAGTGACTTAACAAGATCACAGTCAATAATGTTCTCATATGCCCCTGAGTCAAAAAGTGCCTTGATAGGGCAAGATCCCCCCACCCAAAACAGAGTACCTTCTACTTGAAGTCTTCCCATCTGCTGAGGAGGTGCAGACGTAGCTGCCGGGGCAGGCGGCGAAGATGGTAATCTTGGCGGCGGAAGATCTCTGGTGGAAGCAGGACGGCCTTTGATAGGGCGCGCAGGGCAGCGAATGCGGAAGTGGTCCGCAGCTCCGCAATACAGGGATAGCCTCAGTCTTATCCTTTGACTCCTTTCCTCTGATGACAGGCGGTTGCCACCCAACTGCATGGGTATAGCGCCCTCTGGCCCCTCCTCCGGGGAACTGCAGTCAAGAGGCGAAAGCGATCCCCCCTGAGGTTTGGACGGAGGTAGTAGAGGGCTGGTCGGTGGCTGCCACCTGGTGGACGGAGGATCCCTCTCCTTTTGGGCTTGACGTTCTCGTAGGTGGTTGTCCAAGCGGATGGAAAGCGAGACTAGCTCTTCAAGGGTCTGGGTCTCGTCACGGGCCGCCAGCTCGTTTTGGATGCGGGGGCTGAGGCTAGCCAGGAAAATTCCCCGCAATGTTCTCTACTCCCAGCCGCTCTCTGCTGCCAGGATCCGGAAGGATATAGAGTGGTCGGCTACGGAGGAAGTCATCTGTCGAAGCGCGAGGAAGCGGCTGCCTACCTCTCGTTCCCTCACAGGATGGTCAAACACACTGCACAGCTCAGCAGAGAACAGGGTTAGACTAGAGCGAAGTTCTGGTTTGCTCTCACATACCTCCATAGCTCAGCGTGCTGCTCTTCCGGCCAGTAGGCTGAGTATATATGCCACTCGGGCGGGATCAGATGAATATGAGTGAGGCTGCTGTGCAAATACTAAAGAGCACTGGTACAAGAAGAGTCTGCATTTACCAAAGTCCCCTTCATACCTAGATGGGTGTGGTATGCTGGGTTCACGGGCACAAAAACTCGGTGTCGAGACGTCGGGGGAACCGAAGTTTGCTGCCGCCGGTTGAGCTACCTCCGGGTTTTGTAGCGGATGAGGGGCAAGCATGCGGGCGTGCATCTCCCGCACCAGTGCTGTCAGTTCGGCCAGACGTTGATCATGTTGACTTATTTGCTGGCCATGAGCCCTGAGGGCCCGTCGAACTGGATCTTCGTCTGCGGGTTCCATATTGACTTGGCGATTCTGTCACGGTTTGGTATTACAAGTATGGCGAGGAACCCAAGGATGCAGACACACAAAAGGTGAGTAAAACAGTCTCTTTACTCAGTAGAACGTACTTACAACTAAGAGTGCTCCAAAAAGGAGAGAACTAAGGACGACGAAGCAAGAAGGTAAACTCGAAAAGGGCTCTGTGGCAAAAACAACAAAAGTTATCCAATCCGAACTAAACTTAGGATGGAGTTTGCAAGACGTGCAACTACAAACTAAGACACAGGCTGGATGGCACCAGGAGCAATCAGAAACAAGCGTAGCAAAATGCAAGGGAGGTCTTTGGAGTGAAGCCACAGGGTTGAATCGCCAAGTGCCATCCAGCTGCCAAAGTGCAGGTTAAATATCCTCAATCAAAATTAGAAACAGCTGTGCACGTCTCGCAGCTCCACCCACGAGAGAGACGGGAACTGCAGGGGAAAGAGAACTGGAGTGAGGTCACAAGGTCAACTGCACCAACAAAGGAAACTGAATACAAACCACTAGGTGGCAGCAGGTGGTGACAATATTATTACCTATACAGTAACAAGTGTGGATCCACTTTGGACTGGATTCTCACGGTTGTGTTTGATCCACTATGGATTGAACTTTCACAGTATCATGTTAGACTCGCTCGACATCCATTGCTTTCGGTTCCCCTAGAGGGGGGGGTTGCTCACATATGCGGGTCCTCTCCAAAGTTTCTCATAGTCATCATTGTCACCGACGTCCCACTGGGTGTGAGTTTTCCTTGCCCTTTTGTGGGCTCTACCGAGGATGTCGTTGTGGTTTGTGC
The DNA here is from genome assembly GCF_033978795.1 of Nerophis ophidion. Classification (NCBI taxonomy): domain Eukaryota; kingdom Metazoa; phylum Chordata; class Actinopteri; order Syngnathiformes; family Syngnathidae; genus Nerophis; species Nerophis ophidion. Next base: position 60,114,891 of record NC_084613.1, read on the forward strand.
ATCCCTTTGAGACACTAGTGATTCTAGGGCTATATAAATAATCATTGATTGATTGTTAGATTGAAGTGCTGTCAAATGATTACATTTTTAAAATCAGATTAATTACAATTTTTAAATTTTAATTAACTGCGATTAATCATGGAAAAATCACTCAATTTAAATTAACTTCAAAAGAACCACAATATTATGACACAAATGCAATTTTATTGTCCGGTGGGGGTGTATTCTGAATAGGCTTTAACGATTCCAGAAACTAATCTAATTGCGTTTTTTTACCGTAATATTGCTATTGCAATTTACTATACAGTTCTCTTGTTCAAGGTCCTTTTCTGTTGTATTTTTAACAAACACAAGCAATTCATCAATCTGTATTGTAATAAAAAAAACATCAGATGTGTTATACACCAATTGCTCTCTCCCATGGACAATACAATTACATTTGCCCCTCACCAAATTGCACATCAAAAACTGCTGATTTACTCAATCACATATTTTTTTATCTTATATTATATTTATATTTGTTGTATATTTGGCCCATTTTCAAGCATCCATTCATCCATTCCCCCCCGCTTGTCCCTCTCGTAGTCACGAGGGGGCTGGAGCATATTGCAGCATAAAATGTCTAAATAAACTATCATTACTAAAGTAGTATGAGCCAATAGATATGTATTTACAGTATATCTAACCAATAAGAGTGTGATTTCCAAGGTATACCCTGCCCAAATGCAGCTGGAATAGGATCCAGCCATCTCCGCGACCCCGAGAGGGATTTTCAGTATCATGGCCACTGATTGGCTCAGCCTCAGTCAGCATCCAGTCTTGTCCTTATAGGTGTAAAAAAGTGACTATATGGGTGATATTTCATATCTAAAGAACGCTCATCATGCTAAAAAAATGCATTTAGGAGTTTTTTTATGCTTAAGCAATGAAAATACTTCTAATATTTTGCAGAAATTAATTTACCACGATTAGTGCCGTAACCAATTAACCACGATAAACTACTAAATATTTTGACTTGCAGTCTTGTCAGCGTTCACCATTGGAAGGTAAACAAATGTGGTACGAACATACGTTAAAGCTATATTAGTCAGTAAAAAAAAATCACACAAATTCTTGAACTTTGCAAAATGCATGATAATCACCTTTAATTGATATATGAACACAAGACTATTCAGTAGGGCTGCACAGTTAATCAAATTTTAATCGTGATCACGATTTTGTGGCCACAATACAGACGACCGTAACATCAACCGTGCACCAAGAAACGCTGTATCCATCCACCTCTCAAAGACACGTCAAAATAAAGGACGTAAAAATGTTTTATTTGGCTAAATACATATGTCCTATATATACTGTGAGACATACAATGGATGTGTTTCTTTGTATGTGCCTTTCGTGCATAATCTTATTTTTAATGTTTGTACTTAATGATCGCACTCTGCAAATGGCATATTTATTTTAGTTCGCCTTTTGTCTTTTGAACATTTTATTTTACGTTTAATTATTTTAATATTTTCGTTTTGAAATGAAAGCCAAGTTCACATACTGTTTGTTTAAAATGCAATAAAATAGTTTCAAAATAACAGTAAATTATCGTGATTAATAATTCCATCCATCCATCCATCCATTTTCTACTGCTTATTCCCTTCAGGGTCGTGGGGATTGCTGGAGCCTATCTTAGCTACAATCGGGCGGAAGGCGGGATACACCCCGGACAAGCCGCCACCTCATCACAGGGCCAAAACAGATTGACAGACAATATTCCCACTCACATTTAGACACTAGGGCCAATTGTTTGTGTTGCCAATCCACCTATCCCCAGTTTTTTGATTGATTGATTGAAACTTTTATTAGTAGATTGCACAGTACAGTACATATTCCGTACAATTGACCACCAAATGGTAACACCCAAATACGTTTTTCAACTTGTTTAAAGGCCTACTGAAATGAGATTTTCTTATTCAAACGGGGATAGCAGGTCCATTCTATGTGTCATACTTGATCATTTCGCGATATTGCCATATTTTTGCTGAAAGGATTTAGTAGAGAACATCCACGATAAAGTTCGCAACTTTTGCTTGCTAACAGAAAAGCCTTGTCTGTACCGAAAGTCGCAGATGATGACGTCACCCGTTGAGGGCTCCTCACATCCTCACATTGTTTTTAATGGGAGCCTCCAACAAAAAGAGCTATTTGGACCGAGAAAACGACAATTTCCCCATTAATTTGAGCGAGGATGAAAGTTTCGTGTTTGAGGATATTGATAGCGACGGACTAGAAAAAAGAAAAAGAAAAAAACAAGGTAAAAACAGATGTTTTTAGACACATTTACTAGGATAGTTCTGGGAAATCACTTATCTTTCTATTGTGTTGCTAGTGTTTTAGTGAGTTTAATAGTACCTGATAGTCGGAGGTGTGTTTCCACGGGTGTCTTGAGGCCAGTGTCTCAGGGAAGTCGACAGCAGCTTTATGGACGGCGCAAGCTCAGCTGATCTCCAGTAAGAATGGACTTTTTACCACAATTTTCTGACCGAAACCTGCCGGTTGACATTCAGCCGGGATCCATGTTCACTTGACCGCTCTGATCCATAGTAAAGCTTCACCTCCGGGAATTTTAAACAAGGAATCACTGTGTGTTTGTGTGGCTAAAGGCTAAAGATTCCCAACTCCATCTTTCTACTTTGACTTCTCCAATATTAATTAAACAAATGGCAAAAGATTCAGCAACACGGATCTCCAAAATACTGTTTAATTATGCGGTTAGAGCAGACGACTTTTATCTGTGTGTGTGTGCAGCGTTCATATTTCCTAACAGTCCGTGACGTCATGCATACACGTCATCATTACGCGACATTTTGAAGAAGAAACTCCTGGGAAATTTAAAATTGCAATTTAGTAAACTAAAAAGGCCGTATTGGCATGTGTTGCGATGTTAATATTTCATCATTGATATATAAACTATCAGACTGCGTGGTGGGTAATAGTGGGTTTCAGTAGGCCTTTAAGTGCATGTCTTTGGAGGTGGGAGGAAGCCAAAGTATCCGGAGGGAACCCACACAGTCACGGGAAGGACATGCGAACTCCACACAGAAAAATCCCGAGCGCAGGTTCGAACCCAGGACTTTCATATTGTGAGTCAGATGCACTAACACCTGTGGTTTCAATATTGATAAAAATAATAGTGATTATTATTTTTGCCATGATCGTGCAGCCCTACCTTTCAGTAAGTCAACTTTTTAATTCTGCTAATATGGTAAATGGGTTATACTTGTATAGCGCTTTTCTACCTTCAAGGTACTCAAAGCGCTTTGACACTATTTTCCACATTCACACACACATTCACACGCTGATGGCGAGAGCTGCCATGCAGGACTCTAACCACGACCCATCAGGAGCAAGGGTGAAGTGTCTTGCTCAAGGACACAACAGGCGTGACCAGGTTATTAGAAGCTGGGGATTGAACCAGGAACCCTCAGTTTGCTGGCACGGCCACTCTCCCAACCCCGCCACGCCGTCCCCATGTCTGCTTAATTAATTATACATTAATTGCTCAGCCTGATGTTGGCGTAAGCTAATTTTGTGAGACCTTGACTGAGTTCAGTGCAGCCTAACAAGATTTTTTGTGACGGCCGGAAGTATGTTCTTTGTCGTTGAGCTCTTACTTGACGGCTTTAATGAGTGACAGTGAGAGGAAGATAGATGTTATTAAAGCGCCGCCTAAAATCGATTGTCTTCTTCCCTTCGGCGATCATATTTGATGTACCCTCGCTTACATTGCTTCACCTGCAGATGATATGGTATGATAATAAAATTCCTTGACTCGTAGAATAATCCAACATAGACAGACTTGGTTTAAACAGACTTCTTCTGGAACGTCCTCACATATTAAAGAACTCCCACTCGGTTCCAGCCACATGAGCAAGCCAACTTGAAAGTAAAGTGAATATGGAGTAAGAGAAAAACTTGTACGAATAAACCTTTCTTGTTAATTGAAGGTTGCAGACACTGTTGGATATGTTTTCATTTCGTTCAGTGATCACATAATTAGTAAATTATATCTTGTTTAGTTCATTCATTAATTGATCATTGTCAGTCATGCACTCTTCCATTTATCAACACTTCAGAAGCTCAACTGTGAATCCAGTAATGTGCCAAGCTGTGAAAAAAAACAAACACATTGGCTTTTGCTGTGAGCCAGCGAGCAGATGTCCTCTGCAACAGCCGGAATCACAATTTATCTATGGCGACACTATTGTTTTTTAACATAAATTTTAACTCATCTTTCACTCACTTAGTCTTTACCCATGATGGGTGTGAAACTCTTAATTGCAAAGTCAATTACCGTATTTTTCGGACTATACTTTGCAGTTTGCGACATATACTCCGGAGGGACTTATGTGTGAAATTATTAACACATTACCGTAAAATATCAAATAGTATTATTTATCTCATTCGCAGAAGAGACGAAGAAAATGTCAGCAATCGTCACACACATGTCAACCAAAAAGAATTTGGCGGGGGAGGGTCATGGCAGAAGTGCATTGTGGGTCATGGGAAGCTAACTGCTATATGCTACTGCCATAGCTATTAAAATGGATTATTTCATCGTTGGAGGTAACTTATAAAAACTGAGAAGCGCTGAACAAAAATTGTACCGAAAAGGAAATCATGTACTGCAGATTACAAGCTGGACGCAGTGAAATATGCAGCAGAAAACGACAAGAGGAAGCTGCGCATACCTTTGGAGTTGGCAGAGTTGTTGAGAAGCGACATCGAGGAAGAATATTTCATCGGATTTATCGATTAGGAGTGACAGATTGTTTTGTAAACGTATAGCATGTTCTATGTTATGCAAACCCCGTTTTCATATGAGTTGGGAAATTGTGTTAGATGTAAATATAAACAAAATTCAATGATTTGCAAATCCTTTCCAACCAATATTCAGTTGAATGCAGTATAAAGACAAGATATTTGATGTTCAAACTCATTAACTTTATTTTTTTTTGCATATAATAATTAACTTAGAGTATCATGGCTGCAACACGTGCCAAAGTAGTTGGGAAAGGGCATGTTCACCACTGTGTTACATCACTTTTTCTTTTAACAACACTCAATAAACGTTTAGGAACTGAGGAAACTAATTGTTGAAGCTTTGAAAGTGGAATTCTTTCCCATTCTTGATTTATGTAAAGCTTCAGTCGTTCAACAGTCCGCGGTTTCCGCTGTCGTATTTTACGCTTCATAATGCGCCACACAATTTGGATGGGAGACAGGTCTGTACTGCAGGCGGGCCAAGAAAGTACCTGCACTATTTTTTTACGAAGCCACGCTGTTGTAACACTTGTCTTGCTTAAATAAGCAGGGGCGTCCATGATAACGTTGCTTGGATGACAACAAATGTTGCCCCCAGACCTGTATGGACCTTTCAGCATTTGTTGCCTTCAAAGATGTGTAAGTTACCCATGCCTTGGGCACTAATACACCCCCATATCATCACAGATGCTGGCTTTTGAACTTTGCGCCTATAACATTCCGAAGGGTTATTTTCCTCTTTGTTCAGGGGGACACCACGTCCTCTGTCTCCAAATATAATTTGAAATGTGGACTCGTCAGACCACAGAACACCTTTCCACTTTGCATCATTCCATTTTAGGTGAGCTCGGGCCCAGCCAAACCGGCGGCGTTTCAGGATATTGTTGATAAATGGGTTTTTCTTTGCATAATAGAGTTTTAACTTGCACTTACAGATGTAGCGACCAACTGTAGTTACTGACAGTGGTTTTTATGAAGTGTTCCTGAGCCCATGTGCTGATGTCGTTTACACACTGATGTCAGTTTTTGATGCAGTACCGCCTGAGGATCAAAAGTCTAATATCATCCCTTATGTGCAGTGACTTCTCCAGATTTTCTGAACTTTTTGATGATTTTACGCACCATAGATGGTAAAATCCCTAAATTCCTTCCAATAGTTCGTTGAGAAATGTTGTTCTAAAACTGTTCGACAATTTGCTTACAAAGTGGTGACCCTCGCCTAATCCTTGTTTGTGAATTACTTAGCATTTCATGGAAGCTGCTTTTATACCCAATCATGGCACCCAACTCTTCCCAATTAGCCTGCACATTTGGGATGTTCCAAATGAGTGCTTGATGAGCATTTCTCAACTTATTAGTATTTATTGCCAACTTTCCCAAATTCTTTGTCACGTGTTGCTGGCATCGAATTCTAAAGTTAATGATTATTTGTAAAAATAAAAATGTTCATCAGTTTCAACATCAAATATGTTAACTTTGTAGCATATTCAACTGAATATGGGTCTAAAATGATTTGCAAATCATTGTATTCCGTTTATATTTACATCTAACACAGTTTCCCACTCATATGGAAACAAGGTTTGTAGTTATTTGAATGTCTCTTACCATAATATGTTACGTTAACATACCAGGCATGTTCTCTGTTGGGTATTTATGCGTCATATAACGTACACTCATCCAGCCTGTTGTTCACTATTCTTCATCCATCCATCCATTTTCTACCGCTTATTCCCTTTCGGGGTCACGGGGGGCGCTGGCGCCTATCTCAGCTACAATCGGGCGGAAGGCAGGGTACACCCTGGACAATTCGCCAACTCATCGCAGGGCCAACACAGATAGACAGACAACATTCACACTCACATTCACACACTTGGGCCAATTTAGTGTTGGCAATCAACCTATCCCCAGGTGCATGTCTTTGGAAGTGGGAGGAAGCCGGAGTACCCGGAGGGAAGCCACGCATTCACAGGGAGAACATGCAAACTCCACACAGAAAGATCCCGAGCCTGGATTTGAACCCAGGACTGCAGGACCTTCGTATTGTGAGGCAGACGCACTAACCCCCTCTACCACCGTGAAGCCCCACTATTCTTCATTTATTTTAAATTGCCTTTCAAATGTCTATTCATGGTGTTGGATTTTATCAAATACATTTCCTCCAAAAATGCGACGTATTTATGTTTTTTTTACCTTCTTTACTATGCATTTTCCGGCCGGTATGACGTATATTCCGGAACGATTTATAATCCGGAAAATACGGTACAGTTAAGAGGACAGCAAGTGGATGCATTGGTAATGAAAAAAAAAAAAAAAAAAAATTTTTTAAATCTCTTCCAGCCACTATGCGTCAGAAGGATTGCTTCTTTGCCCCACTCCAGATGGATAATCACTGTTATTATTTGCTGGAATGGTTATTTTGGCTGGCTACTCGAGAGGGGTCGAGGTGGTGATTTTTCATAACATTGAAAACGTTTTTTGTCCACAAGTGAGTTTCCGATTTCAAAAGGCGGTGTGTGGTAGTGGGAAACAAGACTTTAATATTGCACATCACATCACACCACATCACAATTATGTAATGCAGGAGCGTTAAATGTCGTTCTTGTGTTTGCGTAACCCGTCTGGGCTAGTGCCATCTTCTGTTCCACCTGCAGCTCAAACCAGCGTCTTCTGAATAAGAGTGCGAAAGAGCTACACAACCAACTAAAAGAATCAGCTGTCAACTCTCAAGGTAGTGATGCTTAACTTGGTTGTTTTGGGGGACACATTTCCAGAGCTATAAGAACTGGGAGGACGGACTTCTCCCTTCACTATTATTCTTATTTTGTATATTCCTGAGAACCATTTCATTTTGGTGTATTTATTTTGTCAGAGTGCTGTGCTGATTTTAAGGACCTTCTACAAAAAACCGAGTCAAAGATCATCTCTTTGACAGCACTTAAGTATTTTAATCTGCTGCAAAAATGTGAGTCTCGAAAGTTTTCTTTTTTAATTGAACTTGTGAGCCACCAGTGAATAACCCACATGATGAGAAAGAGAGTACTTAAAATGGAACCTTGAGGAACACTAGTATAACTAATTAAGTTGAACCAATGACTACTCCATCCATCCATTTTCTACAGCTTGTCCCTTTTTCGGGTGGCGGCGGGTGCTGGAGCTTATCTCAGCTGCATTCAGGTGGTAGGCGGAGTACAACCTGGACAAGTCGCCACCTCATCACAGGGCCAACACAGATAGTCACACAACATTCACACACTAGGGCCAATCAACCTATCCACAGGTGCATGTATTTGGAAGGGGGAGGAAGCCGGAGTACCCGGGGGGGAACCCACGCAGTCATGGGGAGAACATGCAAACTCCACACAGAAAGACCCTGAGCCCGGGGATTAAACCCGGGCCCTTCGTATTGTGAGGCACATGCACTAACCCCTGTTCCACCGTGCTTATGGATGGATGGACGGATGGAATGACTACTGTCTGGTTCGAAAGTAAACAAGCGACAACAACAACTTAGTTACATGACTCACATTACTAAAAAAAATTGTACCTGCTAAAAAGGAGAGGACATAAGGGCCTCAACCCCAGTTATGTAAATCACACGTTTGGACCTGAGTGTTGTTTGCTAACAAGGTTGAAATGTCAATGGAGGGATTTGCCAATGTCTTTCCAGTGGTCCAAGGTCCTCTATACAACAGGAACATGTTTGTGTTTTAGGAATTTGCTGAAAAAATATATGTCTCCCAAATTTTAAACTGACCTCTGGGTTCGGTAAGTATCATTCCTGGGCCTGATTTGGCCCCCGGGCCGCCAGCTGAATGGCCCTGTCCAAAAGTGTCAATGTGTGCTCTCCAACAAACTAACTGTACACTGGAACTGGTGTCTGTTACATTTAAGCCTTGTGACGCTTGGGTGGCATCGTGGTGAGGTTTTGTTCTCTCGTGGATGCAGCGGAATGGAACACAGCGTGAAGGTAGGAATGATGATTTATTAAACTATAAACATAGACTAAGAACAGAAAGACTTACACAAAGTCACTAAGACAAAACAAACAGAAAGCGCTAGCATGTAAGCTAGGAACATAAACAAGGCAGGAATAGCGTGGAAGCTAACAAGTATCAAACAGTCTTTACCACAATGCAGGAAGAGCGACGTCACCTGTTGCATGGAAGCAAATGAGAATCTGAGAATGAATGAAAAACCAGGGCAGGCTTAAATAGAAGGGATAATAAAAAAGCAGGTGCATGTGAAAAACAAGGCAGGTGACACAAATGGGTAATTATGGAATCGGAACAAAACAGGAAGTGCCACCAGGAACTACGGAAGTCAAACAACAAGACGAGATACAAAACGGAACCAAAACCAGAATATGCCATGATCCGAGGAGCGGATCATGACAAGCCAGGGCCGATATTCGGTAAGGTATTTAACTGACGATAAATGAAATTTAATTCGGTAAGTTTTCCAGTGGATGCTTCGAGAGCATTTACACATTTCATCGCTTTCAGCGGCTATGCGCGTTTGTAGCAAGGTGAAATGAAAAGATGGTAAATTAACTTGTCCTCATTAAGTGTCTTTGACTTTTCGTGTCGCTGGTTATTTTGTAGCAGCAAACATGGACACAATGATCAGAAAACCAAATGCTACCGCCCCGGGAATATTTCAGTTCAAACCATTGGAACACGTTAAGCCTATCGACACAGAGGAGCCACTTTGCTGAATTTGCGCGACAACAACAAACCTGCATGTCCACTTGACACACTTAGTTAGCGTTTTTGTCAACAAACCAGGTCCGTGTAACCAAAATGTTGCAAAATAGTGTGCGCTCACAGAAAGTGTGGTTAAATACACCGGCAAAGACATGCTGCCATGTAATACTGTTATAAAAGTAGCATTTTTTAAAAGTGGTGTCATGGTGTCATGTCATGTCGGTTGTCCTCACTTGGAATTTCCATCCATCCATCCGTTTTCCACCGATTATTCCCTTTGGGATCGCGGAGGGCGCTGGTGCCTATCTCAGCTACAATCGGGCGGAATTTGCCACACTTTAAGTTTTTTTTTGCATATGACGTTAGGAACTCGCATGGCTGCAGTTGTGTGTCCCCGATGATGCAAGAATCCAGGAGAGTTGAGTGAAGGTAAGAAAATAATTTAATACTCAGAAGAAACAGAAATAAACATGAAGCAGTCTTGCAGAGTAAATTCTCCAACATAGATTTATCTTTGAGCACTAAGGAGTGCTCGAGTGAAACATAAATAGCCAGTTGTTTGATTGACAGCAGGTGTGAACCGCTGCCAATCAATGAAAAGAGAAAAACAACAGTGCTCGTGAATAAAACAGGAAATACAACAAAGTAAGAGCACTGAACAGATAGTAAATACAAAAACACGAAAAACTAACAGAAATAAAGTGACAGATTGTCACATATGACATGTTAATATTTTTTTATCTCTATTATCTTTATTTATAATAATAATAATAATGGATTAGATTTTTATCGCCCTTTTCTATTGTTAGATACTCAAAGCGCTCACATTGTAGTGCTTTTATCCTGCACTACCATGAGTTAATGCGACGAAATTTTGTTCTTATCTGTACTATAAAGTTCAAATTTTAATGACAATTAAAAAGATGTCTAAGTCTAATACATATGGTTATGTTTATATTGTTGCTCTGCACTTTAAAAAAAAACTTGAATGTCAGTTAAGTAATGTACAACTCTACCTCTGCCTACATGTTCAATATTGAAGTACAACTTTGTTTGTCAATACTTTATTTAGCTACCGTATTTTTCAGAGTATAAGTCGGTCCGGAGTATAAGTCTCACCGGCCGAAAATGCATAATAAAGAAGGAAAAAAACATAAATAAGTCGCACTGGAGTATAAGTGGCATTTTTTGAGGGTAATTTATTTGATAAAACCCGACACCAAGAATAGACATTTGAAAGGCAATTTAAAATAAATAAAGAATAGTGAACAACAGGCTGAATAAGTGTACGTTATATGACGCATAAATAACCAACTGATAAGGTGCCTGCTATGTTAACGTAACATATTATGGTAAGAGTCATTCAAATAACTATAACATATAGAACATGCTATACGTTTACCAAACAATCTGTCACTCCTAATCGCTAAAACCCATGAAATTTTATACTTTTAGTCTCTTACTTGAATGAACTAAATAATATTATTGGATATTTTACAGTAATGTGTTAATAATTTTACACATAAGTCACTCCAGAGTATAAGTCGCACCCCTGGCCAAACTATGAATAAAACTGCGACTTATAGTACGAAAAATACGGTATGTTATTTATTGTTTAGCTTGTGTATATTTTAAGGTCTCCTACTCACTCTTTAACATATTATATTGCTTTTGGTTATGATTTGCATTCATGGTATTCATTTGTATTCATGTATTCATTAATGGCAATAATACCGATTATAGGTCAATATATCGTCAAGCAAATTCTGCATGCTGTCCATGCAGTACTGTTACTGCTTTCCGTCTGGGCTTTCCACTGACCCATGTGATTAATATTTTTTCTCCTACCCATATTTTAAAGAGGAACAGATGGTCGTTATAGTCGCTTCCTGAGTGTTAGCTTTCTACGAGTTGCCACTCGAGCTGCACTGATGCATGTGTTTATTATTTCCATGCGCTCAATTACTTCTCCGATACATGGCATGCAGCACCTGTGCTGCACACTCCTCTCAGGCAGCTGCGATACGTGCATATCGGGATTTCCACTTACACGTTCTCAAATTTATCACAAAACAAACATGCATAAGAATTGGGCTAAATGGCCACATGCAAATTGGCTATTAGCTTTCCTGTAATTAAAACTGAAATGTTCCAGTGCCGATGCCATATACTGTATAATCATTGCAAAGGTTCCTATGCAAAACCCAACTTAGTAGTCATCATAACAGTGTCCAGTATGTTGTAGTTTTGCGAAAGCAGGGCTTACATTTTCATTTATGAAAACATCCCTGGACTGTAATACGTGCTATGCATAAAAATACTGCAGTGAACCAGAGGAGGGGTTGAGGGGTTATGCAAGATAATAAAGAAAATGGATTCTACTACCAGGTTGTAAACATCTACTGACACTTTACTGCTATCTCCAAAAAAAAAAAAAATAGAACCAGCAGCATGAACATGAAGTGATTGATTGATTGATTGATTGATTGGTTGATTGGTTGATTGATTGATTTCAAACATGCACAGTAAAACAAAACACATTTTTTATTTTATTTTATTTTTTTTACATTTTGGCAGAGATATTCATGCAAGTGGTTGGGTGAAGCAGATGCTTATAATATCCCAACCACTCTCACTCGTTCCACAGTTAAGATAAACAGTATAATACAAGAACAATACTATATAAACAAAAACAAGAAAAACTCCTGTACACTAACAATACGATAGTACCACTTTTACTATGAGACAAGACAAGACGAGACAAAACGCACACACACACACACACGGGCCCACACACTCTCTGACCATACACCTCTCTCCCATCGCTCTGTTTTGAGGGCATCACTCTCTTTCCTTCTTCAGTACTTCTTTTTTAAACAGTGTTTGAAATTGAATCATGCTAGAACACATTTTTTAACTTGTCCCCTAAGTTGTTCCACAGAGTAACTCCACGTACTGAAATGCACATTGATTTTAAAGTGGTTCTAAATGTAGGCAAATATAATTTGTTGTTTCCTCTTAAACTGTAACACTGGTGATCATCTCTATCATGGAATAGGTTCTGTATATTGGATGGTAAAGTGTTTTGGGATGCCCTAAACATAATTTGAGCAGTTTTAAAGTTGATCACATCGTTCAGTTTAAGTTGCTTTAAGTCCATAAATAGTGGATTTGAATGATGTCTGTAGTGAACATTGGACACAATCCTGATAGCCTTTTTTTGCAGAGTGACTGAAGGCTGTAGATGTGAACAAAAAAATACTCTCCAGATCCAATCAGTGGGATATTGAGGAGAGGGTTTCGGTAAAGCAGCAATATTTTATCGTTTTAGTTTGGAAATGTTATGCTATGATGCATTTGGGGAAGAACAAGATGTGAGGGATCACCCACTGTATTTCAGTTGTTTTTTTTATTAATAGTACACTAGTTGTAGACCAGTCAGTGTATGGGTTTTGCGACTATCCCAGTCAGTGATGTTGTATCCTTGGGCGAGACATTAAGTATTAAAAGATCATATAATGATTGATTTGTACATTTAAAACACTTCTTTGTGGCGCTTTGTTCAAAATTTGGCATTGATTTTGTTTTACAGTCTTCAAGCTGCTTCCTTATTGTTTCTTCAGAATCTTCCGTTATGTGGGCGGTTGAATTTATGTGCCAAAGTCTTGCTTCAGGCCAAGACCTTCAACTGTGCCTTCTCTCCTTTAGCTATGTTGCAGTTTTTTAGCACTTCCATATTGATTTTACTGGCATTTGGTAGAAATACAGCTACTTTTTATTAAGAATGGCAGCAGCGCAGGATGCATGAACATGTACGAGCCAGTCTGCCCCACAACAAGAGCATGGAGAGAAATAACGAGCTGATTGGCTACAACTTTGGACTACAATTGAACAACTGAATAAAAATGGCGGACTCGCGTAAAGCTCTTTTGGGAAACCTCTTCCAATTTTGGGTATATGTCATTAAAGTCTCAAATTTCAAACAACGTGTTTGGAAGAAGGCAAGATTCTTTATAAATAACTCTGTTACGTTCGAGACGCATAATGATGCGCGTGTGTTGTCACCTCAAAATGCTACAGGACTGGAGCAGGCAGGATTGAAGGAAGGAGCTTGTTTGATATAAAGAATAACAAAATAACACTCGTACAAAGGCAAAGAAAAAGGTGTGCCAACGCACGGAAAGCTAAATGCTAATGTTAGCAAGAGAGTTCACAAAGTCCCAAAAAGCGGGTGCTGGGCGCGCGGAAGCTAAGCTAAGACTTAGCAAAGTAAATACAAGAGGCAAGAGTATCAAACGCAACTGTTGCATTGAGCAAACAAAACGTCCAAACAAAACTCAGGTAACAGGGGGGCTTGAATACAAAACGATAATCACCAACAGGTGTGCGTCAGGAGCCCGTGCAGGAGGAGCAATTAAGTGTCCATGGTGATACAAACAAACAAGGAAGTGTTCAAACAATGGGATCGGCAGAGTCAAAAAATGATCAAAACACACAAAAAGGTTACAAACATAAACTAGAGATGTGATCCGGGGGAAGCGGATCACAACAAACTCATGAACAAGTTATTTACAATTTGAAAGCTTTGGGGCAACGTGGAACAGATGGTACAGCGGCCGTGCCAGCAACTTGACGGCTCCAAGTTCAATTCCAACTTCCGCCATCCTTGTCATGACCGTTGTGTTTTTGGGCAAGACACTTCACCCTTGCTCCTGATGGGCCATGGTTAGGGCCTTGCATGGCACCTTTCGCCATGAATGTGTGTAGGGAGGGGTGAATATGAAATATGATGTGAAGTGCTTTGGGTATCATTCCAGTTATAGTTAAGCACTATATAAATACAGTCAATTTTCTATTTTTACTGAATCGATGCCTACTGGTACAAGTCTGTTTTTCATTGATGATGAATACTATTAATTTGCATTTACTACTTCATTGTTGTGTGAGCACACAATAGGGATGGCAGAAGAACAATGCAGCTCTGGAGGTCTGCGATCTATGAAATGACCCATAGCACCCACATATCCACAAGTTCTCTTCCAATATTTGCTCCTGAAAAGAAATCTGGTAACCGTTTCCCATAATGTCAATCAGTTTTTGAGTAAATGTAAGATAATCACAAGACTCAATATGCCGCCCCCTCTTGGTGTGACATCATCTACAAAACCAAAGCACATTTCTCCACATAGTTTAAAAGTTAAAGTGTCAATGATTGTCATACAGACACGAGGTGTGGAGAAATTATTCTGTGCATTTGACCCATCACCCTTGATCATCCCCTGGGTGGTGAGGAGAGCAGTGAGCAGCAGCAGTGGCCACGCCCGGGAATCATTTTTGGTGAGTTAACCCCCAATTCCAACCCTTGATGCTGAGTGCCAAGCAGGGAGGTAACGGGTCCCATTTTTATATTCTTTGGTATGACTCGGCCGGGTTTTAAACTCACAACATACCGATCTCAGGGCGGACACTCTAACCACTAGGCCACTGAATAGAGACAGTGTGGATGAAGGAATGTAAAACTATTATTTTGATCACATACTGTAACTGCGTGTTGTTTTGTTCCCCTGGTCCTTGATTATTTCCAAACTGATACGGTTAACATAAGCATTAAATAATCTGGAATTATAAAGTGTTATTGAATTTTACACTAGTTTGGACAAACATGGCTTCAAAGGTCTCTGATTGAAATTCCGAGTCTGAGATATTTTCATTTAGATTCTTCGGGCATAGAACCGGTTTGTCATAATTAGCCCCAAATCGCGGACTTCAACCCGACTGGTTGGAGCCTGAAGCCGAGGAAATGTAGGCAGCTGCAGATCACAGTCCTCCTTCAGCCTTTTCCTTGGGAAAACATCAGTCAAAGAGTGTGCTAAAGAGAATTATAGCGGCTTACTATTTTTTTCTTTTATTTTCATTGCTTATCTCCCATGTTGGGTGTTCCTGATTTTTGGGATCGCATCATTTTTTTCAGTCTATATTTCAACTAAAACCCCTCTCTCTTCCAAGTCAGAATCATTGAAATCATGGCTGCAAATCACAGAAATCTCCCTTCGTCCTTCCCGATTGCGTGAGTCATTTTGACTGGAGAGGCCCATACTTGCCTCATATTTCCATCATTTGGAAATGTATGCAGGTTGACCTTTTCTTTAGTTGTATTGCTACAACCTGCAACAATGCATCTGGCAGACATATTTGGTAATTCCTTCAAGTTCTGCACAACAATATTGTGATTCAGGAAGATGATGCCACCAAAATAATTTCTAAACCAGCATTTTTCAAACTTTTTTGAGCCAACGCACATTTTTTCCATTGTAAAAATCCGAAAGCAGAACACCAGGAGAAATCATTAAAAAATGAAACTCGATGTTGACAATTAGCAGTCGTTGGTTATGAATTTCAACCATGACCAACCATGCATCACCATACTAGTCTCAAAGTACTTTCACGACCTGTCACATCATGCTTTTTGGTATTTTCCTGTGTGTAGTGTTTTAGTTCTTGTCTTGCGCTCCTATTTTGGTGGGTTTTCCTATATGGTTGGTATTTTCCTTTTGCAGTTTCATGTCTTCTTTTGAGCGCTGTTCATGCGCATGCTTTGTTTTAGAAATCAGGACTATTTCAGTGTTGCTATCCTTCTTTGTGTGGACATTGTTAATCGTCATGTCATGTACGAATGTACTTTTTGGACGCCATCTCTGTTCCACTCGCTGTAAGTCTTTGCTGTCGTCCAGCATTCTGATTTTGTGTACTTTGCAGCCAGTTCAGTTGTAATTTTGTTATGCATAGCCATCCCTAAGCTTCGAGGCCTTTTTTTAGGGGCTCACTTTTTGTTTATTTTTAGTTTAAGCATTAGATACCTTTTTACATGCTGCCTCCCGCTGTTGTCTTCATATCGTGATCATGACAAACCATGTTTCCGACATCTACAAAGCAATTAGCTACCTGCTGCCACCTACTGATTTGGAAGAGTATTACACAGTTATTCTGCCGAGCAGATTAACCGGTTACTCTGCCATTTGCGGATTATAATAAATGGTTTGCAAAAAAACATTTTTAACCCAGATAGGTGAAATTACATTATCTCCCACGACACACCACACTGTTCTAAACAATATAAAATTGCCTTCAGTGTTCTGTATGCAAGCCTGCCCGCATTTTGGAGCTACAAATGGGCGTTCCAAAATATGCTGAAACCTATTAAGTGATGTTCTTATCATTGAAGGGGGTTTTGAAGTGCTATCATAGCACACTCTGTGCGGCTTGATTTTATAAAGCATGTATCGTAAACACAAATAACATTGCTGACCCCATTAAAGAACAATTATACAAAGGTCCCGTCATTCAAACCACTAAAGTAAAAATATACCCTTGATTCTATTTTAATTGGCTGACGTTTAGAACCATAGCTGATATATCTACTCACAGCTTTATAGAATGAAACGACGCCAGTAAAAAAAGGGAATATATCAGATCCCCCAGGGGATCGCTATCTACAGAATTTCACCAAGAGGGAATGTTGTCTAGACGACGAGCCCAGAAGTACCAGAGAATCTCCAAAAAGAAAGCAATGTAATCCTCCACGTTGCTCAAGCTCACAGAACACAGGACACAACTGAGAACTTTTTAGAGAAGAAGATATAAAAATAAGATAAATGGAAAACGTGTTAGGACAAGAAGGGAGCATACGGAACCCCAAAAGGGACATGGATGTTTTGCGAGATCTCGCAAAAGGTGTTTTTTTTTATGTCAGTGAACCGGAAGTGAAACCGACACAGCGATCAAGAGGCGGAAGCCTCCGGGAACCTACCCATCATCTGTGCTCTGTTTTAGGACCATAATACGATTAGATGTCTTTATGTGTTAGGCCAATACTAAAAGAGAAATCAATAAACTTCTCCCACGGAGGATGGGTCAGGTGTTCCATCGCTGTGTCTGTTTTACTTCCGGTTCACTGACATAGGAAACAAGCTTTTTGTGAAATATGGCAAAAAGTATTGCGAGATCTCGCAAAAACGCAAAGCTATTGCGAGATCTCGCAAAACATTTTTTTCCCTCCATGTCCCTTTAGGGCAGGGGTCGGGAACCTTTTTGGCAGAAAGAGTCATGAAAGCCAAATATTTTGAAATCTGTTTCTGTGAGAGCCTTATAATATTTTAACACTGAATATAACTAAATGCATGCATTTTTAAGTAAGACCAACATTTATAAAGTATACTAAATATAGTATTATGTTTATTAACATTGTTATTCTGAAGCTAACCAATAATAAATAAAATACTTCTTAATGCGACTTCTTGAACAGGTGGGGTAGAAAAAGGCCGGACAGATTATAATGCATGAGAATGTTTTATATTTTCAACGTTGTTTTTAACACGTACCATGGATTGATTTAGGTGAGCTCGACTTGAACAAGTTGAAAAACGTATTCGGGTGTTACCATTTAGTGGTCAGTTGTACGGAATATGTACTGTACTGTGCAATAACTAATAAAAGTATCAATCAATCAATCAATCAATCAATCAATCAATCAATCAATCAATCAATCAATCAATCAATCAAAACTGTGATTACCAGTGGAATTGTTCATTACTTATTATTTCATAATTTCTGGGGCTGAGGTTGCTGAGATAGTTAAAAAGCTGCTCGGTGGCAAGGCCCCGGGGGTGGATGAGATCCGCCCGGAGTTCCTTAAGGCTCTGGATGCTGTTGGTTGACAAGACTCTGCAGCATCGCGTGGACATCGGGGGCGGTACCTCTGGATTGGCAGACCGGGGTGGTGGTCCCTCTCTTTAGAAAGGGGGACCGGAGGGTGTGTTCTAACTATCATGGGATCACACTCCTCAGCCTTCCTGGTAAGGTTTTTTCAGGTGTACTGGAGAGGAGGCTACGCCGGATTGTTGAACCTTGGATTCAGGAGGAACAGTGTGGTTTTCATCCTGGTCGTAGAACTGTGGACCAGCTCTATACTCTTGGCAGGGTTCTTGAGGGTGGATTGGAGTTTGCCCAACCAGTCTACATGTGCTTTGTGGACTTGGAAAAGGCATTCGATTGTGTCCCTCGAGAATTCCTGTGTGGAGTGCTCAGAGAGTATGGGGTATCGGACTGTCTTATTGTGGCAGTTCGCTCCATGTACGATCAGTGCCAGAGCTTGGTCTATATATATATATATATATATATATATATATATATATATATATATATATATAGAGGTTGGTCTCTATATATATATATATATATATACAGAGCAGACGCCAGCGGTGTGATCGGAAACGCGGATGCCGAGCGGTTCTAAAAACAAAGCAGAAGGCTAATCCCCACAGAACACCACTTCCCTCCATCCTGAAGACAGATTTAAATCTAAGATGTGAGACTACTGGTTTGAGTATGGAGTCAGTTAAATTAGAACAAGTTTTTTCTGCTTTGATTGTTTCAGAGTTGGACATGTGTTCTACTGAGGTGGCCAACTTTGATGCGTGCAGTTTATCAAAGCAACAAACAAACCATCGGAAAATTCCCGCCGTATCAATTCCTAGATATGGTCGTAATTATACTAAATGCACTGGGCATAATAAACACAACATTATTAATATTGCTACTGCGGATAATTTGATAAAAAATTCCCTAAAATAGCCCACTACCTATAATATAGTTTTTTTAAACATAAGATCATTGTCTCCCAAGACGTTGTTAGTTAATGATATCATCAGAGACAACAATCTTAACGTCATCAGTCTCAGCGAAACCTGGCTTAAATCAAACGACTTTTTTGCGCTGAATGAGGCATGTCCTCCTAACTTTACACATGCGCATATTGCCCGCTTGAGGTGCACCATTAAGCATGGAGTGATAGTTTAATAACTTATAAACGCATGCTTACCTTAGCTAAAGCTAAATATTACTCAAATCTCATCCACCGTAATAAAAACGATCCTAAATTTTTGTTTAGTACGGTAGCATCGCTAACCCAACAAGGGACCCCTTCCAGTAGCTCCACCCACTCAGCTGATGACTTTATGCAATTCTTTAGTAAGAAAATTGAAGTCATTAGAAAGGAGATTAAAGACAATGCGTCCCAGCTACAACTGGGTTCTATTAACACTGATACGATGGTATATACGGCGGATACTGCCCTCCAAAATAGTTTATCTCGTTTTGAGGAAATAACATTAGAGGAATTGTTACAACGTGTAAATGGAATAAAATAAACAACATGTTTACTTGACCCTCTTCCTAGGAAACTGATCAAGGAGCTCTTTGTATTATTAGGTCCATCAGTGCTAAATATTATAAATTTATCACTTTCCTCGGGCACTGTTCCCCTAGCATTCAAAAAAGTGGTTATTCATCCTCTTCTTAAAAGACCTAACCTCGATACTGACCTCATGGTAAACTACCGACCGGTTTCTCACCTTCCCTTTGTTTCAAAAATCCTTGAAAAAAATTGTTGCGCAGCAGATAATTGAACACTTAGCGTCTAACAATCTATGTGAAACCTTTCAATCCGGTTTCAGGGCAAATCACTCCACGGAGACAGCCCTCGCAAAAATGACTGATGATCTATTGCTAACGATGGATTCTGATGCGTCATCTATGTTGCTGCTCCTCGATCTTAGCGCTGCTTTCGATACCGTCGATCATAATATTTTATTAGAACGTATCAATACACGAATTGGTATGTCAGACTTAGCCCTGTCTTGGTTTAACTCTTATCTTACTGATAGGATGCAGTGCGTCTCCCATAACAATGTGACCTCGGACTACGTTAAGGAAACGTGTGGAGTTCCCCAGGGTTCGGTCCTTGGCCCTGGACTCTTCAGCATCTACATGCTGCCGCTAAGTGACATCATACGCAAATACGGTGTTAGCTTTCACTGTTATGCTGATGACACCCAACTCTACATGCCCCTAAAGCTGACCAACACGCCGGATTGCAGTCAGCTGGAGGCATGTCTTAATGAAATTAAACAATGGATGTCCGCTAACTTTTTGCAACTCAACACCAAAAAAACGGAAATGCTGATTATCGGTCCTGCTAGACACCGACCTCTATTTAATAATACAACTTTAACATTTGACAACCAAACATTTAAACAAGGCGACTCGGTAAAGAATCTGGGTGTTATCTTTGACCCAACTCTCTCCTTCGAGTCACACATTAAAAGCGTTACTAAAACGGCCTTCTGTCATCTCCGTAATATCGCTAAAATTCGCTCCATTCTGTCCACTAAAGACGCTGAGATCATTATCCATGCGTTTGTTACGTCTCGCCTCGACTACTGTAACGTATTTTTTTCGGGTCCCCCCATGTCTAGCATTAAAAGATTACAGTTGGTACAAAATGCGGCTGCTAGACTTTTGACAAGAACAAGAAAGTTTGATCGTATTACGCCTGTACTGGCTCACCTGCACTGGCTTCCTGTGCACTTAAGATGTGACTTTAAGGTTTTACTACTTACGTATAAAATACTACACGGTCTAGCTCCATCCTATCTTGCCGATTGTATTGTACCATATGTCCCGGCAAGAAATCTGCGTTCAAAGGACTCCGGCTTATTAGTGATTCCCAAAGCCCCAAAAAAGTCTGCGGGCTATAGAGCGTTTTCATTTTGGGCTCCAGTACTCTGGAATGCCCTCCCGGTAACAGTTCAAGATGCCACCTCAGTAGAAGCATTTAAGTCTCACCTTAAAACTCATTTGTATACTCCAGCCTTTAAATAGACTCCCTTTTTAGACCAGTTGATCTGCCGTTTCTTTTCTTTTTCTCCTATGTCCCACTCTCCCTTGTGGAGGGGGTCGGGTCCGATCCGGTGGCCATGTACTGCTCGCCTGTGTATCGGCTGGGGACATCTCTGCGCTGCTGATCCGCCTCCGTTTGGGATGTTTTCCTGCTGGCTCCGCTGTGAACGGGACCCTCGCTGCTGTGTTGGATCCGCTTTGGACTGGACTCTCGCGACTGTGTGGATCCATTATGGATTGAACTTTCACAGTATCATGTTAGACCTACCGAGGATGTCGTAGTGGTTTGTGTTGTGGTTTGTGCAGCCCTTTGAGACACTAGTGATTTAGGGCTATATAAGTAAACATTGATTGATATATATATATATATGTATATATATATATATATATATATATATATATATATATGCATGTTCTCACGCTGTCTTTTTCTTAATTGTTTTTTTTTTTTACTTGAGGCGTCCCACCTCCAAATTTGTTGATGCTGGCGGGCCGGATACATTTTTTGGGACCCATGCTCTTTCCCATTCATCATGTGTCAACATAGGAGACGAAATAAGATAATTTTGTCATTGACACTACATAAATGTTATAGTGAAAACATTTTAAGGTTCAACATTATATTTCTATAAAAAATGCTTGAATATTATGGTGCATAAATTACCCCTTTATTTTTTTATTTACAGGTTGCGATTCAGCTTTGCAAAAAAAGTTTATAGACCTGTGTTTTCTCTTAAAAGTGGACCTTTTGCGGGTTCCTTGCAAAGTCCACAGGTGAAGCTTTGCAGAAGCAATTTGACTAGCCAGACATGAAATGGTTTGGCTTTGTGTTTTAATTATCAGCAGACCTCACATGGACTCAAAAGATAAACATAATTTTCAAGTTAAGTCCAATGTATTACTTCAAGGAATAATATTCTACCTCACCTCTGACAAGATATTTAAACTTCTGCCTACACAGAAAATTTAGTGTAGATGTACTACTCTTGGATTGTGTAATCACAGTTAGCCTTCTAATGCATTTGGAAGAACTTAGTGGAAGGCTTTAAATAAGAATTACATTACATTCCTGGTTATGCTCTACAGTAGAACTTCACCACTGTAATGCTATCCTGGGTGCTGATCAACGTATCAGTCAAAGGATGTTAAAACATTCAAATATATTATCATGCAATGTAATGTATATAGCTGATTGCAACATTATCATTTGAAAAAAAAAGCACGTAGGCATTCTAACAGGTTTCACACCGTTCACATTTATAGTTCAAAGCAATTATAATACAGTGACAACATTGCAAGTTGTAGATTGCCACTGCTTTGGACCACATTTAAGTCTTTTAATGACGCTCCAACCTGAGCCAAATAAATGTGCTAAAAGCAGTAAATTGGATTGTGTTAATCACTAAAGCCCACCAGCATTGGCAGTTGATGATGCCAACAATTGTTGCTATAAAGTGTCAAACAAAACACACTGCAGCATTTTGTATGAGTGGAAAATATACTGTTCTTCCAAAGTTGTTCTTAATGGGCAATACTACCTTTTAAGTATGTGATGTACCTGTTGTCAAAATAAAAGTAACTCGGCCCTACCTTCCAATAGTATGGAGTAATAGTAATAGTATGGAGATTTTGATCATCCCCAAAATATAATCACTTGTTCTTAATACCATTTTCTGACATTTTCCAAAAGTTAAATCCAAATGTCCTCATATTTTTTTAGTTATATGTAGTGTAATGGAAGAAACGTTGTTAAGCCTCTTGTTAGTCACCCACACTCTTCGTCCCTATGGGTGAAGGCGTGAATGCAGGCATACGCACATTCACACACACACACACACACACACACACACACATACACACACGAGGACACTTATAACATAAACGTACGGTAGCCAAGTAGGAATGATCCAGATCAGCTCCGAATTGTAAGGATTTTTTTCCTTATCCAATTTTCCAACATTTCCCAAAAGTAAGATGAAAATCTCCTCATAGCTTTTTAAACCATCTTTAGTGGAATGAAAGAAACATACTTAAAAAAACACCCACTATTTATTTTAATAGTATCTGTACAAATAAATATTTATACTCCATATTTTCTAACTATTTATAATGTTTTGGTTACTTCATTTATCGAGAACTGGGGTGTTAAACTCATTTTAGATCGGAGGCCACAGAGAAAAATCTACTTCCAAGTGGGCTGGACAGGGGAAATCACGGCATGATAACTTAAAAATAAAGCAAACTTCAGATTGTTTTCTTAGTTTAAAAATGGAACAAGCACATTCTTGAATTGTTCAAATCATGATATATATATATATATATATATATATATATATATATATATATATATATATATATATATATATATATATATATATATATATATATGTCTTGATTGGATTATCCAGAGAATAGTGCTATATATATATATATAAAAAAAAATATATATATATATATATTATTTTTTTTTTTTCTCCTTTTTTTTTTACAATTACCTGTTGCGGTTAATTGTATATATAATTTATTTTCCAAATAAATTATGTGATAATGTTCATCAGTCAACTCATTGGTGTTGATTTTCAATCTATCAAGGCTAACCTTGGTCACAGATTCTGTTCATAACTTTTATGGACAAAATTTCTAGGCGCAGTCAGGGCGTTTGAGGGAATCTGGTTTGGTGGCTGCAGGGTTCGGTCTCTGCTTTTTGCAGACGATGTGGTCCTGATGACTTCATCTGGCCAGGATATTCAGCTCTCACTGGATCGGTTCGCAGCCGAGTGTGAAGCGACTGGAATGGGAATCATCACCTCCAAGTCAGAGTCCATGGTTCTCGCCCGGAAAATGGTGGAATGCCATCTCCGGGTTGGGGAGGAAATCTTGCCCCAAGAGGAGGACAGGCGGATCGGTGCGGCGTCTTCAGTAATGCGGACCCTGTATCGATCCGTTGTGGTGAAGAAGGAGATGAGCCGGAAGGCAAAGCTCTCAATTTACCGGTCAATCTACATTCCCATCCTCACCTATGGTTATGAGCTGTGGGTTATGACCAAAAAAACAAGATCACGGGTACAAGTGGCCAAAATTAGGTTTCTCCGCCGTGTGGCAGGTCTCTCCCTTAAAGATAGGGTGAGGAGCTCCGTCATCCGGGAGGAGCTCAAAGTAAAGCCGCTGCTCCTCCACATCGAGAGGAGCCAGATGAGGTGGTTCGGGCATCTGGTCAGGATGCCACCCGAACGCCTCCCTAGGGAGGTGTTTCGGGCACGTCCAACCGGTAGGAGGCCACAGGGAAGACCCGGGTCACGTTGGGAAGACTATGTCTTCCAGCTGGCCTGGGAAAGCCTCAGGATCCCCCGGGAGGAGCTGGACGAAGTGGCTGGGGAGAGGGAAGTCTGGGCTTCCCTACTTAGGCTGCTGCCCCCGCTACCCAACCTCGGATAAGCGGAGGAAGATGGATGGATGGATGGAAGATAAAAAAAGAATCAAATTACAGTATGTTTTTTATGTAGTTTGATCATTTTCCTCGACTGATTACGACATCGAGTAGACACATTTAGAACAGCACCATACAATGTATGTAAACTACAACAACAATGTAAAGCATATTTTCCATTGTTCCATAGAACATTGGAACAATGTTCCGTTCCATTTGAGTATTTTGTAAATTTGAAAAATCGTGATTCTATTATCGCAACACACATCGTGCAACGTCTCTCCCTTTTAACAATGGACATTTCCCCCTCTCTGAGTACCTTATGCATTCAAACATCCTACTGCTCTTTCTTCCACTACTTTGCACCTCCGCTATTTGTGATCACAGACATCAGACTGTGTTATCTTTAACCCTTCAGCACCTGTCAGCCCAGGGCCCCATTTTCATGGAGATGAAAGCATAGCGACTCTTTTGATAGCACAATTTATTACATGGATGTTCCTTGATGATTAAAGAAACGAGAACAACAAGAGCACAGTGACTCTTTCAAATCTGATAAAAAAAGATGACGCTCCATGTTTTTGTACACGTAGTGTTGCACTTGGTACACATCTGGTTTTATTTGTACTGTCAAATTGGATGAAAAACAACACCAGAGGCAGTGTGCAAAATAATGTAGAAAATGAAGTGCCACAATGTCGAAAAAAATATTTAAAAAAAATAAAAACACTTTTCCTGTTAATGATATTAAGGTGACTGTTTTGCCCTTATCTTTGGGCCAATACTGAGGGCGAATGTGTTGACCAGTTTGATGCGTGTAAATGATAATGTCCAGTATTGTAGTTTTGTTTTGGGTTATGACAATCCGTTTATTTTTAAGCTAACAAATGAAATCAAATGTATGCTATACAACAAAATTATGCTGACCTTGGCTGGCATATTGATACAGCATTGTCACAAAAACTTCCGTCAGTCACGTCACGGCACATTCCTTGAAACCGTCGAAAAACTGTTGGTCTTCCAATCGCCCTGCCCCTGCTCACACCTGAACCCAATTTAAGGAGGTTAACATGGTAACCACACCGTAGCGACCGTCCCATCCCTGTCAACACTTCCTGTTTCATAACAGGAAGTGGGTGGAGCAATTTGCAGAAAAGTAAATTCAACATGATCTGAGGTAAGCATCAATTAGAGAAAATAAAATAAAAACAATATATACAAATAAGGACATTTGGCTCCAACAGAGACCATTCTTTGTCGTATTTCACTGTATGCCGTAGAAAATCACAGCACAATATTTAGATCAGGTATGTCAAATATGTTTTAATTGGGGGCCACATTGCAATTATGGCTGCCCTCACGGGTCTGCATGTAACAGGGAATATATGTTGATTATTATATTGTATATTCAAGTGTAGAACACATGCAAGTTGCATGAAGTAAATGTTTCTGTCAACAATTGAAAGACCCAATACATTTAAGCAGAAGTTGCTTTATTATTTCCATCTTAGGCAGGCCTTATAAATGATGTGGAGGACCACAACAAAATGATTGGGCAGATCAAATTAAATGACGTGGCGGGCCTCAGCTTTGAGTTTGACACCTGTGATCAAACTGAACCGCTGTATTTTCGATCAATGCGAGCTCAGTGGCCTTTGGGTTGGAGCAGTAGTTCTTAACCTTTTTGGAGGTACCGAACCCCACCAGTTTCATATGCGCATTCACCGAACCCTTCTTTAGTGAAAAATAAAATGTGTTTTTTTTTTCCAATTCAAGACAAAGGTATATTTTTTGGTAACACTTTAGTATGGGAAACATATTCTAAGTAACAAAGACTTAATTTACAGTTATTTGGTCACTAGGGGAACATATTCTAAGTAAAAAAGACTTAATTCAGAGTAATTTGGTTAGGGTTAGGGTCAGGGTTAGAGGGTAAGGGTTATAATAAGGCCATGCCGAATAAGGCGTCAATAAGTAGTTAATAATGACTAGTTAAGAGCCAATATGTTACTAATTTGCATGTTAATAAGCAACTAATTAATGGTGAATATGTTCCCCATACTAAAGTGTGACAATTTTTTTTTTTTACTGGTGCACAAAATGAACCGTGCATGAACACCACCTTGCTCAAACAACAAAACCAACACAGTACACAAACTTACAACAAATTACACACCTGCAAATCATTCGGCTGTTGCCGTATCCGTAATACGCCGATAGGGAAAAGTTTGTATTCATACGATGAGTCGGGTGTGTTTTGACCTCCGCCGAACCCGAGGCCGACTCACCGAACCCCTAGGTTAAGAAGCACTGGTTAGAGTGTCCGCCCTGAGACTGAGAGGTCGTGAGCTCAAACCCCGGCCGTGTCATACCAAAGACTACAAAAATTGGGACCCATTGCCCATCAAGGGTTGGAATTGGTGGTTAAATCACCAAATGTCAGGTTCAAACACTGATGACATCTATTAATCAGACAAGAAGCAAGAAACCATGCAGAGACAGAGTTCAGCTCATGAGGAGAATGCATGGAGCTGCACACTTAGTCACAGTCTCGCCCTACGCACTAAAGTACAGCTCCCGCGTCCCTCTATTTATTCAGGAGTTCCACAGTCAACATTAGTGAAGCTGCCTTTAAAAGGAGTGGTCACATATATTATGCAAAGCAGGTCCAGTACGCACAGTACGTGACGGATTGTATTGAGGGCCTTGCTATTTCCTTGTTTCTGCTTCGTCTGCGTGATGTCATCTTTTCTTCGTTGAGGTCCTTGAAGTCTTTGGCTGTTAGCAGGCTAAAACGAAAATAACAACTGTGGCTAAGGCCATCTCTCAGACAAGAAATTTTGTCCTTACACAGATAGAAAAAAGGCACCTTGAGCACATTAGCTAATAACTATAGCAACAGACTATAAACATACTAAAAGTGTGTGTGATAATATACATACATGGATATTTTAACACCAAATGATTCCATAGTGCGGCCACCGCTGCTGCTCATTGCTCCCCTCACGTCCCAGGGGGTGAACATGGGGATGGGTCAAATGCAGAGGACAAATTTCACCACACCTCGTCTTGGTGTCTGACAATTGTTGGAACTTTAACTTTAACAGTTGGTGTGGTTTTTCGGCAAACCATCCATCCATTCTCTACGGCTTGACCTTATCGGTGTCGCAGGGGTGCTGGAGCCTATCCCAGCAGCATTCGAGCAGAAAGCGAGGTACATCCTGGACAAGTGGTTTTTCTGCAATAATATGCAATATGTATTTTTGTTCCATTGTGGGACAAGCGGTAGAAAATGGATGGATGGATGTGATATTCATTTCTGGATAAAATCTAGAATAAATGATGTGAGAGTTGGACCACAGTGCAAAGTGAGGTCCAGTCTCAAGTAGAGATGAGTGCAGTATTAATATCAAGGTACTTGCATGATGGACTTGATACTGTTGTTGCAGTATCGCGTCCGTACATTCAGTAAATAACTCGATGCCACTCAGAGTGAATGCAATGCAGCATCTCTCCCAGTCTGTCAGTGCAAACAGCTTACCTGTCTCTCCCTCAGCCACACTTTGCCTACCCAGCACCTAATACTACTGACTTTATTTTTCACGGAGCTATTTGCAATGGAAGTTATTGTTATTGTACTGACTCATACTTGCCAACCCTCCCGGATTTTCCGGGAGACTCCCGAAATTCAGCGCCTCTCCCGAAAACCTCCCGGGACAAATTTTCTCCCGAAAATCTCCCGAAATTCAGGCGAAGCTGGACGCCATGCCTCCTCCAGCTCAATGCGGACCTGAGTGATGTGCACAAAGAGCATGTCGGCCCAATGACGTTATAACTGTAGAATGATCGAGGGCGAATTCTTGGTTTCTTATGTGGGTTTATTGTTAGGCAGTTTCATTATCGTCCTCCCAGCACGGTAAAACAACACACAACAACAGCTGTCTGAATTTGTCTACCTAAAGCAGTTCGTCTGCCAAACAGCAATGTGTTGTGACACTCTTAAACAGGACAATACTGCCATCTAGTGTACATGCATATGGTTAGAAAAACAAGGAAGGAATATTCAACCCTCAACTCAACAATGAGTAGATGAGTGTTATGCGTGTGTAAATGTGTAAATAGATAAATATATATATATATGAAATACTTGAATCTATGAATCTAGCGGTAAATATACTCCTCACCTCTTAACCACCCCCCCCAATCCCCCCACACACACCCACCCACCTCCCGAAATCGGAGGTCTCAAAGTTGGCAAGTAAACAAGACATTTTTATGTGGGTTACACAATATTATTTTTCAAACTGATACAGATGCAGTGTTTCTCTCAGCTTGCCAATATGTGGCGGCAGTGGTGTGGCTGAAGCTGTGGTCAATATGAATGAATTGTATAATTTGCATAATCAGCGAAGATGCATGCAGATATTTTCTTTTTCTTGTTTGTAAACAGTTGCCATATTTTTCTCAGTTCAGAATTACTGTAATCCCTGTTTGTTTTTTTTTGCTAGGCCAGACTAAGGCACACAAACTTGCGAGCTTTGTTCAGACTTGAATTTTAACAGCCACATTAGGTCATTAACATCATTGTTACCACCTAAAAAAACATTTTTTAAATACAATGATTAGTGTCCAAAGCAGACTTAGACAGACTAATCCATGCCTTTGTATCTAGCATGTTGGACCACTGCAAGTTGTTCTAAACTTGACATCTATGTGTCCTGTGACTCATTTTCAGGCCAAGAAATCTGAAGACACATTTTCACCCTGAATTTGTTAAGCAATTCATATTCAACAAGCATTTTATGTTGGGAGGTTTTGATCACAGTTTGCAGACTGAATTACTTTTAGACGGTAAGAAAATAAAAATGTTTTTTGATCAAAGCAAAATTCAAAAGTCACCAGTTGCACTATTGCGCAAATGAAATTAAGGTATTCTTGTTGGTGCTGCAACATTTTGTCCTGTTCCACTTCCATAACCACTGTGACCCAGAACAAAGTCTTCACCAGTTGTTCTAAAGTCATCTTAGCAACCTAGTCTCTCGTTGTGCTTGGTTTTTATCAATGTTTGGCTCCAACGCTTTTGTTTTTTTCTTGAAGTGGCGATTACACATTCAAATAAGTCTGATGGTGACTTTAGTCGAACAGTGCATATCACTAAAACAAAATGAAGCCAGATTTTAGATTTGCCTATACGTATGTGCTTGTCTTACATTAATTGGAAATTGTACATCTCATCAAATAATTACAATAATCGTATTCCAAGCCCCAAAATAAATGAGAACTGAACTTGCCCCACAGGGGGAGCTTGAGACAAAGTAGACGAATCAAGATTGGACTGATTCAAAATCTATTAAACCAATGAATATGAGAAGATGGTTTTACTAAATAACCTGCTCACCGTCCCTGGCATAATGATTCATGCGGAAAAACACTGTTTTTCTGTTAGTGTCTTATTTGTGGATATAGTCATTGGATTGTATTTGTAATTTCTCTGCCAGAGATGACTGAAGCAATGGGAACCTCATTATGTCCTACCACACCATATTTTTCATCATTAGGTGCGGAGAAGCCTTGTCACTTAAAAGCCTCATTGCCTGATTCACCACCTCATTTATTACCCGAGCCGTTCTGTGTTCATTTCTGTTGCCCAAAGAGTGGGAGGAACTCTTGGTAACCGAAAATTAGATGCTATTCACAAAATAGATCCTGAAATGTTTTTCATTCACTACAAGGTTGTTCTTTATTCCATATCCACCTACAGAATGGAATCCTTGTGTTTCCGCCCTTCTCCGTCACTGTCATAGTTGCCATTCATATAGCCTCTCCTAAGCTGTGCCTCTCCCTGAAGCAGGATCTGGCATCTGGATATCTGTCTTTGTGCAAGCGTTTGTAACTCATAAAATGTTCTTTTGAGGATTCTTTACTAATCCCATCAAGTAGGGCATTTCTGCGATTATCAGAGGTCAGACTGTTTTAGGCTTTACATTGTTGAAAAAGTTGGCGATTTTAGTAAACATAATAAACTCCTGCACATTGTTTCTTTTGTCAGGAAGTGACAATTGTACTTCAACGAATAGATCTGAATCCAAAAGTATTGATCGGCCATCGATCAGTATTGTGTAGAGCAGTGGTTCTCCAATAGGGATACGCGTACTCCTGGGGGTACTTGAAGGTATGCCAAGGGGTACGTGAGATTTTTTAAAAATATTCTAAAAATAGCAACAATTCAAAAATCCTTTATAAACATACTTATTGAATAATACTTCAACAAAATATAAATGTAAGTTCATAAACTGTGAAAAGAAATGCAACAATGCAATATTCAGTGTTGACAGCTAGATTTTTTTTGTGGACATGTTCCATAAATATTGATGTTAAAGATGGCTTTTTTGTGAAGAAATGTTTAGAGTTAAGAGTTCATGAATCCAGATGGATCTATATTATAATCCCCAAAGAGGGCACTTCAAGTTGATGATTACTTCTATGTGTGGAAATATTTTTTATAATTGAATCACTTGTTTATTTTTCGACAAGTTTTTAGTTATTTTTACATCTTTTTTTCCAAATACTTCAAGAAAGACCACTACAAATGAGTAATATTTTGCACTGTTGTACAATTTAATAAATAAGAAACTGATGACATAGTGCTGTATTTTACTTCTTTATCTCTTTTTTTCAACCAAAAATATTTTGCTCCGATTAAGGGGTACTTGAATTAAAAAAATGTTCACAGGGGGTACATCACTGAAAAAAGGTTGAGAACTACTGGTGTAGAGTGTGTTCCCGCTCCCCGAAAGTAATAATAATCTGCACTTTTTTTGGAATTTTGCCTATCGTTCACGATCATTATTAAAGACATGACGACAGATATATTTTTTTTTAATGCATTCCAAATATTAAATAAACATGAATAAAATTCTGCTTACAGCAGAGCCAATGCGAGGTCCACTATTCCACCCATGAAACCCGAATAATAACCATTCTAAAAGCGCCAACAATACTCCATTTACATTTCATGACTTATATATTCGGGCGGCACGGTGGAAGAGGCGTTAGTGCGTCTGCCTCACAATACGAAGGTCCTGAGTAGTCCTGGGTTCAATCCCGGGCTCGGGATCTTTCTGTGTGGAGTTTGCATGTCCTTCCCTGTGAATGCGGCTTCCTCCCACTTCCAAAGACATGCACCTGGGGATAGGTTGATTGGCAACACTAAATTGGCCCTAGTGTGTGAATGTGAGTGTGAATGTTGTTTGTCTATCTGTGTTGGCCCTGTGATGAGGTGGCGACTTGTCCAGGGTGTAAACCGCCTTCCGCCCGATTGCAGCTGAGATAGGCACCAGCGAACCCCGCGCGACCCCAAAGGGAATAAGCGGTAGAAAATGAATGAGTGGATGGACTTAAATATTAACCAAGTATCATTCATATTAATTTTATAAGCGCTAACGCAGACAAAGTATTTATAATGGCGATATGATAACGTCCTGTGTCTCTATGTTTACATCTTCAACTGATCAGCTGCTTCCTCGTTTCCTTTCTCTCTGTAAATTTATTGTTGATCATAAACCATGCCTCTCACCCGGACAGAAGGTGGCTGTTGATATAATCTGACAAGTTAGGGCACGTTGACAACCATGTAGGAACTGGAACTGGTGAGGGCGACAGGAAAAGCGCTTGTTTCCCTCCCCCGGGCCCCACCCCGTTTCTGCAAGGATTATGATACAGTTCTCATCTAAATGAGAATATATGAACATCTGAGCAGTCGGCATCCTAATGACAGCTGACCTTATACAGTAAGTGATGTTTTAGAATGCTTGTTGGCTCTCATGAAGTCTGAAGTGAGCAGAAATCGGTGATTGCCGCATATGCCTAAAATGATCAAAATACGTAGATATTAAATGTTATTATAAATGTGCCTCTTACTACATAACATATATAGTTACATCATGTATATAAAACTGTCATGGAGGTATTTGGACGAGTTTTAGGGGCTTTATAGGCAGAATCGAACAGCTCCCATAGGCTCCATTGTAGTGGACTTTTTATCGCATTTATTTAAAGTTAAAAAAAGTTAAAGTACCAATGATTGTCACACACATACTAGATGTGGCGAAATTATTTTCTGCATTTGACCCATCAACCTTGATCACCCTCTGGGAGGTGAGGGGAGCAGTGGGCAGCAGCAGTGCCGCGCCCTGGAATCATTTCGGTGATTTAACCCCCAATTCCAACCCTTAATGCTGAGTGCCAAGCAGGAAGGTAATGGGTACCATTTTTATAGTCTTTGGTATGACTCGGCCGGGATTTGAACTCACGACCTACCGATCTCAGGGCGGACACTCGAACCATTAGGCCAATGAACGATAGGCAAAATCCCAAAATAAGTGCAGTTCTCCTTTAAGTATTATTATCACCTACCATTATCACTGGAGGTTGAGGCTACACACACCGAGAGCAAGCCAGGAGCAGGAATGCTAACAGCTTATCCAACAGACAACGTAGCTTCAAACAACACCAATAAATAAGTGATTGGTAAACTGTAAGTGTAGATCGAACTGCGGAGCAGCAAAAAGTAAGCAAATACTGTATTAGAAGGAAATTAGCAAGTACAATAGATTAAAAACAGTCTAAAGAGAGGATAATTCAACAAAAAACTGTTGGTGTGTCAGCATTGTCACAGCCAGTACACAACATTTTAGAAGGGCGGGTAGGAGTTTACATGTTTTCCCCGTGACTGCGTGGGTTCCCTCTGGGTTCTCCGGGTTCCTCTCACCTCCAAAGACATGCACCTGGGGATAGGTTGATTGGCAACACTAATTTGGCCCTAGTGTGTGAATGTGAGTGGGAATGTTGTCTGTCTATCTGTGTTGGCCCTGTGATGAGGTGCCGACTTGTTCGGGGTGCACCCCGCCTTCCGCCCGAATGCAGCTGAGATAGGCTCCAACACCCCCCGCGACCCTGAAAAGAACAAGCTGTAAAAAATGGATGGATGGAGTTGATTAGTAAGCAGTGTTAGGAAAAACAGTGTTACATTATAACACTGTTACTCACGTTGTTACTTTTACTAGTAATGTAACAAGTAATCGAATTACTTTTACATACGTTACAACACTGTTTCCGATGCATTTGTTGTAACGTGGCATGCAACTTCAGAAGTGGCTGTATGTCAACAAGACGGTGTCAGAAGCACCGCGAATTTAATACAGTACATGACTTTTTAGTAAAGGAAGCAACAACGAGCACCACACTAAAATGAACTTGATGTTAAATAGGAAGAGGAAACATCACACCACAAACATGTAGGCTAATTACACACAAACACACACACGGTTAAACTAGCAAACACAGTTTAGTTTAAATGCTGCTTTGAGGCACGCTCCTGCTGACGTTGCAACGATCATCGTCTTTTAAAGACAAGCACACTCATACAAAAACTCGGTCTTTT
Organism: Nerophis ophidion; assembly: GCF_033978795.1. NCBI lineage: Eukaryota > Metazoa > Chordata > Actinopteri > Syngnathiformes > Syngnathidae > Nerophis > Nerophis ophidion. The sequence goes on from NC_084613.1 coordinate 60,149,011, forward strand.
AGAAACCTCTTTCAACTGCATATGCATATTTTTGTTTTTTGTTTTCAAGAAACACATGAATTACTTTCCCAAGTGAATATTTACTTGTATCAAAGAGTAATTATGTTAGCAATTTAATTAGATTTTTAGTAAAGTAACAAGTAACTATGTTAAGTACGGCGAGGAAAGCGTACGACACCATGGCAGGAATCATTTCAATAGGTTTTTGGAACTTGATGAGTAGGCGGGATGTGCATGCTACTCTAAGGGTAAGGTGCAAAACGATGTGTTTAATTAACCATGTGAATGGTACTAGAGTTTGTTGCATGTGCGTGTTGGATGAATCCTTCGTCAGACCAAAGGGGCAAAGCGAGAAGGCAGTCCGTGGCAAAGCAAGCGGTCGGGGGCTGGATAGAAGCAACGAGGTCTGTGGCCAAGCAGGGATAGAGGATTGGGGGAAGCAGTCAACGCACACAGCTCGATCACGGCAAACACGGGAAGAACTGCGGGAGACACAACAGACATAAAACACAGGAACAGGGAAGGCACAGAAAGAGGAAGCCAGAGACAGGATGCTTACTACGGGAGTGAACTACATTCGGGCACCGGATTTTCTGGTCTGCTGGTCTTTATGCCATTTGTCCTCATCAGACCCAGGTGCACTGATTAAGAATTGCCTGCCTACAGCCTTGCAGGCGCGTATTCCTGCGCATCTCTAGCGGAGGTGCCGGCAAAGCTTGCTACAGGTGACGTGGGATTGCGCACGTGCCGTGACAAACTATGATTTATTACTTTTCAAACTTAATTTTTCCGAACATTGCTTGTAAGACGGGATAGGCTCCAGCTCACCCGTGACACTAAAAAGGACCGCAATAATTCTGATCGCAGTGTTCGATTGTAAATATGTGTTAAAAGATTTACTATCGGGTCCCTAAAGGTAAAACACATGTTATCATGTATAGCAGCATGGATATTTTAAGTGTTGTAATTAGTTGCATTTGTTGGGATTTGTGTAAGTTGTGTTGTACTTATAAGTGAGATGTTTTTTTGTACAATAGTTGAATGTTTCAACTGTGATTGTTAGTTCTGTGGCAAGAGGCACATGTATGCGTATTCCCAAGTAAAAGCTCTTCTAAATACTAACTGGCAACGGTGACAGAAGTTGGTGGATCCAGGCTGGTTACCCTACCTTTTTGACCTTTTAACAACACTTGCGTGTGTGTGTGTGTGTGTGTATTTGTGCGTGCATACGTGGGTGTAACATATCTGCTTTTATTCACCAATTTAGATTTGTCTGCTGCGGTGCACATTTGTCTCTCCTCATGTGTGCAATAATGCAACCATCTGCCCATTCAACCACACACATAATGTTAACAGCCTGCTAGGGGGATATATTGATTAAATCAAGTCTCTCTGTCAGGCAGTAATGTCTAAAGTGTGGGGGACATTAATGCGGCCATTTGTTATTTTGTCAAGATCTCATGTGCTGCAAAGAAATGTAACGGAATGAAAAATAAAAGTATTTTCTTAGGTGCCTCATCAGAAGCAAACTATGACTTCTTTAATGGGATGTTGTACTGGTCAGGATGATGGAGAGTTCAGTAATTGCTAAGGTTGCCATCATAAAAATCGCTGTTTAGTGTCATGCCTGTCAGAAAGGTCTTATGTTTGATCATGATATGTTTAGTTTTTTGGACATTTAGCTCTTGCGTTTGCACTTCCTTGTTTTCTTTGTCACCATGGCTTCTCATTAGTTCCCACCTTGTCACGTCCCTGCCCTCAGTCCCGCACCTGTTTCTCATTACCACAGCTACTATTTAAGTCATTTACTTTCTGTCCATCGGTCTGGGAACTTTGCATTTTGCCTTCAGGCCTGCATATTGCTTACTGCTTGCTGCACATCCTTCATGCCCTTGATCACCTGCCACGCACCTTGCTGTTCATGCCTCTTGTTTTTATCATAGTGAGTGTTTGGTTTTAGTTTTTTATAGACATGCCATCGTGCTGTTTTTGTTTAGAGTTCATTCATGCCATTGAGCAAGTCTGTTGGTTTCACGTTTATAGTTATAGCCTATATTATACCTCCTTGTGAGCGCCTTTTGTTTGATTATTTTTGTATTTAGTGTATAAATAAATAACCATGTACCTGAACTCACGCCTGGCTCGTCCCGTATTCCCTCTGCGTCGAAGGAGCAAAACCAATCCATGTCATAGTCCTGACATATAGGAGCAAAAGGGACAAACAAGATAAGTTATGCAATTATTGTTTATCTCCTATTCCTGTTACTACACATAACCTGTAGGGCTCTTCTGTCACTGATAGTGTTACTTTTAACGGGGACTTTTTTTTTGTTATTTTGTTCACAATCATTATGAAAGACATGACGACAAATGTTTTGTTTTTGTTTCTTTAATTCATTCTAACTCGTAAATAAACGTAAAAGCAAGTCACCTTACAGCAGAGGTCAAACAGCAGCAACAATATTACATTAACAGTCGTTGACTTAAATATTAACCAAGTATTAGTGATATTGTTGTTATAAGCGCTGACGCAGACAAACTATTTATAGCGAAGCTGTGATCATGAGCATGTGTGCCAATGTTGACATCATCATCATCATCAGCTGCTTCCTCGTTTCCTTGCTCGTCAAAATATACTGTAGATCATAAATCATGTCACTCACCTGTATAGTAGAAAGAAGAAGACATATTCCGACAAATTGGTGCACTTTGACAGCCAATTTAGACTCTCAATTGGCAAAAACGACACAAAAACACGCACGGTTACAACCTTTTTTTCCTCGTGAAGATTACGATACATTCTTCACGTAAAGGGGAATATATGGCGGTTCTAGCAGTCGGCATCCGAATGACAGCAGGCCTTGTACAGTATGTGATGTTTTATTATTTTGTTGTCTCTCATTAGGTCTGCAGTGAGTAATTATCAGTGATGTTGAAAAAAAAGCGAAAGTTTTGATGCTTTTTTTTTTTAAATAAAAGCATTAAAGCATTTAAATAAAGTAAATAGGGTTAAAATGATCAAAATATGTAAATATGAAATGTTATTATAAATGTCCACCTTACTACATTACTTATATAATTACAGGTGGTAAAGTGCTACATTTACTCCGTTATATTTACTTAAGTAACTTTTTGGATGAATTGTACTTGTTAGAGTAGTATTAATGGAACATATTGTGGAAATTCTCTTCCAGTGAGTCCACCTGACCACCAAGCATTTCTAGGCCAGCCCGTTTCATTGTTTATAAGACAGTTTTTATTCTCCAGAACAAGTCTTTGGTGCTTTTCAGCAGTCGTCTTTTGGTCAATGTTCCTTGTGCTCTCGCTCTCCCCCAGCTCTAACTCCGTCTCTCCTCCTGGCCGCTGCTTATACAGAGCGACAGATGATTAGATAAAGGGCCCAGGTGGGCCATCTACGAACCTGTCGCTGACTTCGAGGCTGGTCCTAGCACACCCCGCCTCACTGCAGGCCTGCAGGCAACGACTCCTGTACACACATGTTTTACTTTTACTTGAGTAATTTTGAGAAGAAGAAACACTCTTTTTACTTTGTTGCATTGAGTATCATTTACAGTATTTATATCACATTTATTTCTAATCATCGATTAGGGCTTGCCAAGACGTATTTTTACGTCGACCAGCCTGTTTCTGGCAAACACTGTCACATGACTGTTTCACCAACCCAAAGTAAGCAGTAGTGACTTTTGAAACCATTTAACCAATCAAACAAACTTGAAGTACAGCTATAGGAAGCTGAAATGGGTCAGTATTTTAAAGTATATGATAAAATAAAGACCTACTTAGTAGTTAAATAAGTGTCAAAATCCTCCCAAAGAAGACATTTTAACTATGTGACTTTTGAATGATTGATTGATTGAAACTTTTATTAGTAGATTGCACAGTACAGTACATATTTCGTACAATTGACTACTCAATGGTAACACCCGAACAAGTTTTTCAACTTGCTTAAGTTGGGGTCCACGTTAATCAATTCATGGTATGACATGACACATTGAGACAACTGCTGAACAGAAACCTCCTAAAACAGTAGACTAAAAATAGCGATCGTTTTGTATGTCTCGGATTATCCCAATAACCACACGTGTCTTTTAAACACATTAAAACATTCCTAACAACATCAAAAGGCAGTGAAAAGTTGAACTTATCTGTTTGATCCGAAGCTTTAAAGTTACTAGCGCTAGCTTATTAGCATGTAACATTATCTAATTCTACTATATTTACATCTAATGTAGCTAAACGAGCTGGAACAACCACAATTGCCCCCTAGTGTACAAGAGGCACACTGCATTTGGGCAACAGCATGAAAACTAGAACGTCAAATGAAAATAGAAGAAACTTAATTATTGGAAAAATCTGACTAATTGAGTGCATAGAAAACGTACTGACTTACCATGAATTGATTAACGTGGACTCCGACTTAAACAAGTTGAAAAACTTATTCGGGTGTTACCATTTAGTGGTCAATTGTACGGAATACGTACTGTACTGTGCAATCTACTAATACAAGTTTAAATCAATCAATCAAAGACTGTTAATAGTGACATGACATCGGACAAGCCAGCCCCAATCTTCAATGGTTACTTTCAAACTAGTAAAATAAAATTATATAATGTGCTGTCATCTGTGTCTGTAGAAATGTTGACATTTCAGCTTACAGGAATTTTACGTCCAAAAAGAGAAAACATGTTAAAGTAAATTGTAAATGAATTTTTTGTTTTTCACACACACATGCACACCAACTACAACTGTAGTCCAAGGACTATTAAAAAATAACTACTAAATAAATCAGAAGTTACTCACAAGGTACTCAATACTTGAGTAGGTTTTTGTTTTTCCATAGAATACTTACTTTCTCTTATACAGGTGATTTGTTTGATGACTACTTTTTAATTTTACTTCAATCATAATATTCTAAAGTAACGGTACTCTTACTTGAGTAGAATGTTTGGGTAGTCTACCCACCTCTGCTTACAGCATCTTTCTAAAACCCTAATGGAGTGTTTGGATGCTTTTAAGGGCTTTATAGGCACAACAGACTAGCTCCCATAGGCTGCATTGTAAGCTGACTTTTGATTGCATTTATTTACTATTTAGAATGTGTTAAAAAAAATACATCCGTCATCATATCTTAGATGATTGTGAAAAATCCCCTAAAGAAGTGCCTTTACCCGTTAAGCCTCATTTCATGAATTCATGAAATACAGTGCATTATAGTAAAGTCTCTAAGCAATCGTCACTCTTGTTTGACATCTGTGAAAGAAATATTATTATTAGTTAGTTGTATACGACAAGCACATTTCAGATCACTACCAACAAACTAAATTTAGCTTTTGGCCCCATTTCGGTCTTCAATATCATGCTAGGGGCTCAAGTGACTGCAGCCTATAGTAAATATTGTGTTTATTATATAGCTATGGAAATAATACATTTATTAATAAAAATTCGTACTTAATTTACCACAACTGGGCCGGGAACCAATTATCAGCGTTACCAAGGGTTTACTGTATAATTATTGACAGCCAGGTGTAGATTAGGCTATGGCAGCCTGAGTGTGAGCATGAAAGTGACAACCAACAAAAATGTTGTTCAAGTACGCATATAATAAGCTATTGGTAAGTAATGTTCTATTAATATTTTGTGAGTTATGTAAAGATTTGTTTGTATTTTTAATAAGTAATCACGTGCAAACAATCAACAACAATCTGTCAAGACTCGGACTTGGGCGTTGATTGTTTTCCCGAGGTTTCAAAGCGAATTGAGTGGAAACGGTGTGAAGGTAGAGACATCTTTTATTTTTAACACTGTAACTAAAAAAACAGGAACAAACAAAAGGCGCGCACAATGGCAGGTAACAAACTTGACTAATGAAAACAAACAAAAACTTGCACTATGGAATGAATAAAGAACGGTTAACAAAACTTACTTGGCATGGAACTGTGAAACATGGCAAGACGTGAGTAGAGGTATCAAGGGTGATACATGGTGGTAGAAGGTGGTAGACGGTGGTAGATGGTGGTGTTGCCAGGACGAAGAACAGAAACAGACTGCTTAAATAGCAGTGACATAATCAGTGAAAACAGGTGCAAGACATAAGGACAGGTGAAAACTAATGAGTTGCTATGGTAACAAAACAAACCAGGAAGTGCAAAAACAGGAACTGAGTGTCCAAAAAACAAAAAGAACATGACTAAAACAAAACTTGATTACAGTCATGACACAATCAACAAAAAGACTACACTATAGTTCAATCCAAAATGTTCAATCGTCATGTGTTAATAGTCTAGAGCAGGGGTAGGGAACCTATGGCTCTAGAGTCAGTTGCAGCTCTTTTGATGACTGCACCTGGCTCTCAGATAAATCTTAGCTGACATTGCTTAACACGGTAAGTAATGAATAATTCCGCTGGTAATCACAGTGTCAAAAAAAACGTTAAAAAAATAATCCATTCTCATTCATCCGGTTTTTACTGCACTCGTTCAAGGAGTCGTATTAATGAAAGTAAGTATTTTATTTGTTGTTGGTTAGCTTCAGAATAACAATGATATTAAAAAGAATAAGAAACTTATTATACTGTAAAAATGTTGAAATGTTGGTCTTACTTAGAAATGCACGCATTTAGTTGTATTCAGTCTTAAAAAAAAATATTATATGGTTCTCACGGAAATACTTTTTAAAATATTTGGCTTGTATGGCTCTCTCAGACAAAACTGTTCCCGACCCCTGGTCTAGAGAATGTCCAAAGTGTGTATGAAAAGGTAAAATAAATAGGTTGTTAGGTCCAAGAGGAAAAGGAAAGTGCTGGATAGTTCCGCATTGAAGCCAATTCAAAACTGCTACGCTGCTATGGCATTAATTGCAAAATGTTAACTCAACACCAAAAAAAGCAAAAACTATGAGAATAAAATTTTTTTCAGACATATCTTTAGTTTTTTTCGAAAAAACTCTAACCCAGACCTCGGGGTGCGTGTCTGGGATCCGCTTATTCAGGGGGGTGCTAGTACTGGGAACTGTGCTACGGAGGTAGCACAGCTGCGCCCAGTCAAGCCTCAACCTCCTGCGAGGCCACCACCACCGGCCTTTCGACCCGCCAAGCTGCAACCTCCGGCGCGGCCTCCACCACCGGTGTTTCGGCCTGCCCAGCCGAAACCCCCAGCTAGACCTCCACCACCGGTCTTTCGGCCTGCCAAAACGCAACCTCCGGCGTGGCCTCCTCCACTGGTTTTCCAGCCTGCCAAACCGCAACCTCCAGCTAGGCCGTCTCCACCTGCACCACGGCTAGCTGCACCACGGGTTGCACCTGCACATAGCCTTGATCATAGTCTTGGTCATAGCCTTAGTTATAGTCCCAGTCCTGGTCCGAGTCCGAGCCCTAGTCTGAGCCCTAGTCCGTGTCCGAGCCCTAGTCCTAGTCCAAGTCCTAGTCCTAGTCCTAGACCAAGTCCGAGTCCAAGTCCAAGTCCTAGTCCTAGTCCTAGTCCAAGTCCAAGTCCTATTCCAAGTCCTACTCCAAGTCCTACTCCTAGTCATAGTCCTAGTCCGAGTCATAGTCATAGTCCGAGTCCTAGTACGACTCCTAGTCATAGTCCTAGTCATAGTCCTAGTCCGAGTCCTAGTCCGAGGCCTAGTCCGAGTCCTAGTCTGAGTCGTAGTCATAGTCGTAGTCATAGTCATAGTCTTAGTCTTAGTCCAAAATATTAGTCCTAGTCCTAGTCCTAATCCTAATCACTGTCATAGTCCGAGTCCTAGTCATAGTCCTAGTCCTAGACTGGATCCCACTCCAGCACCTGACTCTTGGCTGGATCACACTCCAACACCTGATCCAAGGCTGGATCCCACTTCAGCACCTGACCCTTGGCTGGATTCCCAATCCAGCACCTGACCCTTGGCTGGATCCCACTCCAGCACCTGACCCTACATTGGATCCCACTCCAGCACATGAGCCTAGGCTGGATCACACTCCAGCGCCTGCTCCCTCGACGACAACAACTACGCCTGTCTCCACGACGACGCCGCCTGCTTTGCCTGCAGCACCCGCACCTGCATTGTCTGCTGAACCAGTACCGACTTCTTCTGCTGCATCAGCGCTAGCTTTGTCTGCTGCACCCGAGTCTGCTTTGCCTGCAGCACCCGCACCTGCATCGTCTGCTGCACCAGCGCCGGCTTCGTCTGCTGCACCCGAGCCTGCTTTGCCTGCAGCACCTGCGCCTGACTCGTCCGCTGCTGTTTCCACACCTTACTCGTCCACTGCTACCAAGCCCGCTACGACGATGGCGCCGACGCGCCCACCTCCACGTCGGCCACAGATGTGGCCGTGCCCTGGTCGTCCTCCTCACCGGACGCATCCTCCTCCCAGCCGGCCACGGACGTGGCCGTTTCGAGGTTGCCCACCTATACTTTTGCAGCAGCGGCGTTCCATTCGCCGCCGCCACCTGACTTGTCCCCGGTGGATTCGGGGACACACGACCTGGCGACCCTCTACCGTGTACTCCCTCCGCCCTCCATTCACTTTTGAAATGTATTATTGTGGGGGGGGGGGGTTCAAGCTTTAGTGGGACATCTGGGATCTGTCCCTTAAAGGGGGGGGGTAATGTCATGATCCGCTACCCGGATGGTATGATTTGTGGATTTTTGAATTTGTTTGTGCACTTCCTTGTTTGTTCCATTACCATAGTTTCTGATTTGTTCCACCTGTTACTTGTTTCCTGACACGCACCTGTGTTTATTGATTACTTCCTTATTTAAGCCTGCCTTTTCCGTTCACTCGGCCTCGCATGCTAGTTTTGTTGCACGCAACTAGTAACTACGCTGATTCCCGATTCTGGTAAAACCTCCCTTGTACTTGCTAGCTTCCGCACTGTACTTTTGTTTTTGTCTAGCTCCCATTTTAATTCTGTTGGTTTTGCCTTATGTGCTTCGTGCCAGTTTTTCTGTTCTTAGTCTGTTTTTAGTTTAAATAAATCTACATTTCTTACCTTTATGCTGTGTCCGAGTCCAAACTGCACCTTGAGAGAACGACCCCCAACACGATGACAGCCAAACGTCACACTTGGTGTTGGATTTTATCAAATAAATTTCCCCCCAAAATGCGACTTATACTCCAGTGCAACGTATACTGTATATGTGTTTTTCCTTCTTTATTATGCATTTTCGGCCCGTGCGATGTATACTCCGGAGTGAATTATAATCTGAAAAATACGGTACGTCCATGAGGTCAAGTATCTGGCACGGGTGATCTTCCCACAGTGCCATGCCGCACCTATAATTAATTGAACATCTAATACAAAACATCACTTCCATTGCTCTGAAAATCAAGAATTATGCATAAATAATTACATGAATGAGCTCCTCCTGTAAGTGCGTGTAGTATATCCTGAGACATTTCTCCGAGCTCTAGGTTTCAACTGTGGTTCCCAGGCTCTATTTGTGTCAAAGGTTCAACAATCCTTCACCCTTTGTCTGACTTCACGGATTAATCAAGACACCACGTGCTTAATGTGAACGTGCCAAACCAAGTGGTTAGGGACAAGACAGGGGTCAAAGGCTATAGAATTTGAATTAAATATACCGTAAGAAGTCAGGCATTTACACAATCTAAGAAATTAGCATTATATTCAGTATGCCTCAGTAAGTTTTATACAAACGGGTTTCCAGCAGTACAAAATTTACATGACTATTCCATTACAAATTTTTACTCTGGGTACAAGACATGGTGTATTACATCGAAAATGACTTACCCTTGCACTGTTGTTGAAACACTAAAGTACAGAATGGTCTGACAAAAAGGATGTTCTCAAAAGAGTAGTGCTTTTTCTTGTCACATTTTCACAGCTTGGCTGTGTAGTTTTCCTAATTGTTACCTTTTCCACCCTGGAAGTGCGAGTTAGAATGTCAGCTCAGCAAAGGAAGCTTTACTTTTATCTTGAGTTCACAGATTTAATGCTGACCTAAATAAAACCAACACGTTTTGTATTCCACGTATATAGTTTTCTATTAAAACCTGTAATTAATCAACGTTGCCATGGAATCTATTGAGATACTCAAAATATGATTTTCTAAACATAATTATATTTTGTGACACTTTAAACATAGTTCTGTACAAGTAAGAACTGCTCCTGATTTACGAAGAACATAACATAATGAAAAAAAAAACCCAACAACAAAAAAGTACATTTTTAAATTAAAATTATAAATCAATTTAATATGCAAATGAATAAGATTCAGTTATTAATCAGGTTTTGTCAGCACCCCTATTACCTAAATGGTTGTTATTTGTATGTAATTATCCATTACTTTACTTTGTAACCAACATAATTAAATGTGAATTGATTTTTTTTTAAAATGTACTTCTTCACCTCAATAATACCGTGTTTCTCCAAAAAACAAACAAACAAAAAAACATCTAAAAACGTCTGCATTGATGTTAGTATCAAACCGACACAATTTTAATACATTGAAGTACAAACCCTGTCTCCATATGAGTTGGGAAATTGTGTTAGATGTAAACATAAACGGAATACAATGATTTGCAAATCCTTTTCAACCTATATTCAATTGAATGCACAACAAAGACAAGATATTTGATGTTCAAACTAACAAACTTTATTAATTTTTTTTTGCAGATAATAATTAACTTAGAATTTAATGGCTGCAACACATGCCAAAGTAGTTGGGAAAGGGCATGTTCACCACTGTATTACATCACTTTTTCTTTTAACAACACTCAATAAACGTTTGGGAACTGAGGAAACTAATTTTTGAAGCTTTGAAAGCGGAATTCTTTCCCATTCTTGTTTTATGTAGAGCTTCAGTTGTTTAACAGTCCGGGGTCTCCGCTGTCGTATTTTACGCTTCATAATGCGCCACACATTTTCGATGGGATACAGGTCTGGACCGCAGGCGGGCCAGGGAAGTACCCGCACTCTTATTTTATGAAGCCACGCTGCTGTAACACGTGCTGAATGTGGCTTAGTGTTGTCTTTTTGAAATAAGCAGGGGCGTCCATGAAAAAGACGGCGCTTCGATGGCAGCATATGTTGTTCCAAAACCTGTATGTACCTTTCAGCATTAATTGTGCCTTCACAGATGTGTAAGTTACCCATGCCTTGGGCACTAATGCACCCCTATACCATCACAGATGCTGGATTTTGAACTTGACAGTCTGGATGGTTCGCTTCCCCTTTGGTCCGGATGACACAATGTCGAATATTTCCAAAAACAATTTGAAATCTGGACTCGTCAGACCACAGAACTCTTTTCCACTTTGCATCAGTCCATCTTATATGATCTCGGGCCCAGAGAAGCTGGCGGCGTTTCTGGATGTTGTTGATAAATGGCTTTCGCTTTGCATATTAGAGCTTTAACTTGCACTTACAGATGTAACGACAAACTCTATTTAGTGACAGTGGTTTTCTGAAGTGTTCTTGAGCCCATGTGGTGATATCCTTTAGAGATTGATTTCAGTTTTTGATAGAGTGCGGTCTGAGGGATCGAAGGTCACGGTCATTCAATGTTGGTTTCCGGCCATGCTGTTCACATTGAGTGATTTCTCCAGATTCTCTGAACCTTTTAATGATATTATGGACCATGGATGTTGAAAACCCTAAATTTCTTGCAATTGCACTTTGAGAAACGTTTTTCTTAAACTGTTTGACTATTTGCTCACACAATTGTGGACAAAGTGACTGAGCATTTTTTGGGAAACTGTTTTTATACACAATCATGGCACCCACCTGTTCCCAATTAGCCTGCACACCTGTGGGATGCTCCAAATAAGTGTTTTATGAGCATTCCTCAACTTTATCAGTATTTATTGCTACCTTTCCTAACTTCGTTGTCACGTATTGCTGGCATGAAATTCTAAAGTAATGATTATTAGCAAAAAAAATATATATATATCCGTTTGAACATTAAATATGTGGTCTTTGTAGCATATTCAACTGAATATGGGTTGAAAATAAATCTCTAATGATTGTAGTTTGTTTGTATTTACATTTAACACAAATTCCCAACTCATATGGAAACAGGGTTTGTATGTGACCTTGCAGATTTATTTTTATTGCATAATTTGAAAGTTTACAACTAATAGAAACAAAAAAATGACTCGAATTTTAAAGTTGGCTTGTAGGTTAATCAGAAACCACAATTCTGGTTGAAATAATTTCAGTTTAACACCAAACCATAGTCTAACATGAACATCGATGTTTCAGTCACATAAAACAAAGCTTACAAAGCTGTATTCATATAAATCAAATGTCATTTGAAAATAGAGTGACGATGACTATTAATTATCACTATGGCAACATAACCACCTCATGCATGACTTGTGCATGTGCACTACATCTCTTTTGTGTCAGTTTTATGTTGAACACCTTCAGGTCAAATCTGCAGAGATTTTTTTGCACCCAACAACATTGTCTGCTCCCTCACTTTCCAACAATATGCTGTTGGTATTTTTATCATAAATTTATACGATTGTACTGGGATTGTCCGTAGTTCAGAAACATTTTGTTACAACATGCTCATCATTTGTGCATATAAAAAAAGCACACGTCCATTGAACAGACTTTATTAGCTTCTGTAGAGCCCAGTGAATCACTCATTTCTATGGTAGCTTTTTTGGTGATCCTTTACTACTCATTATAATGAAGTGAGTTTTATGGTTTCTCCAGTAAAACGTTTTATTAGGGACATGTTTAATAATGTCATTATAGTTGATAGATTTCTTTTTTCGTTTTGGATTAAATATACTGAAGAACTTTCCTATGTGTTTCATGTCAAGGGATTGGTACCAAAAGCTGTTGCTGATGTACTATCACTGTATTAACCCAACCGAAAGTACAAACCCTGTTTCCATATGAGTTGGGAAATTGTGTTTGATGTAAATATAAATGGAATACAATGATTTGCAAATCATTTTCAACACATATTCAGTTGAATATGCTACAAAGACAACATATTTGATGTTAGAACTGATAAACTTTTTTTTTTTTTCAAATAATAATTAACTTTGAATTTCATGACTGCAACACGTGCCAAAGTAGTTGGGAAAGGGCATGTTCACCACTGTGTTACATCACCTTTTCTTTTAACAACACTCAATAAACGTTTGGGAACTGAGGAAACTAATTGTTGAAGCTTTGAAAAAGGAATTCTTTCCCATTCTTGTTTTTTGTACAGCTTCAGTCGTTCAACAGTCCGGGGTCTCCACTGTCGTATTGTACGCTTCATAATGCGCCACACATTTTCGATGGGAGACAGGTCTGGACCGCAGGCGGGCCAGGAAAGTACCCGCACTCTTTTTTTTTTACTAAGCCACGCAGCTGTAACACGTGCTGAATGTGTCTCCGCATTGTCTTGCTGAAATAAGCAGGGGCGTCCATGAAAAAGACGGCGCTTAGATGGCAGAACATGTTGCTCCAAAACCTGTATGTACCTTTCAGCTTTATTGGTGCCTTCACAGATGTGTAAGTTACCCATGCCTTGGGCACTAATGCACCTCCATACCATCACAGATGCTGGCTTTTGAACTTTGCGTCGATAACAGTCTGGATGGTTTGCTTCGCCTTTGGTTTGGATGACACAATGTTGAATATTTCCAAAAATAATTTCAAGTGGTGATATCCTTTAGAGATTGATGTCGGTTTTTGATACAGTGCCGTCTGAGGGATGGAAGGTCACGGTCATTCAATGTTGGTTTCTGGCAATGCCGCTTACATCAAGTGATTTCTCCAGATTCTCTGAACCTTTTGATTGTGTTATGGACCGTCGATGTCGAAATCCCTAAGTTTCTTGCAATTGCACTTTGAGAAACGTTGTTCTTAAACTGTTTGACTATTTGCTCACGCAGTTGTGGACAAAGGGGTTTACCTCGCCCCATCCTTTCTTGTGAAAGACTGAGCATTTTTTGGGAAGCTTTTTTTATACCCAATCATGGCACCCACCTGTTTCCAATTAGCCAGCACACCTGTGGGATGTTCCAAATAAGTGTTTGATGAGCGTTTCGCAACTTTATCAGTATTTATTGCCACCTTTCTCAACTTCTTTGTTACGTGTTGCTGGCATCAAATTCTAAAGTTAATAATTAATTGCAACAACAACAAAATGTTTATCAGTTTGAACATCAAATATGTTGTCTTTGTACCATACTCAACTGAATATGGGTTGAAAATGATTTGCAAATCATTGTATTTTGTTTATATTTACATCTAACACAATTCCCAACTCACATGGAAACGGGGTTTGTATTGCTGCCTCATTTCGGTGCAAAATGACTGCATTTATACATTAGAGCAGCAATCCAGACAGTGACCCACAGAGTCTCGAGGACAGGTACTTTTACACAAACAGCCTCGTCTCCTGTCAAAACACAGCAGGGGTCAAGAGCCCAAAAGGTCACCAGCCTTCACAATAATGCAGTGTTGTGTTCTAAATTCTGTTTGGCAATACTCACTATGTTTCCATGCACTAAATTAGTCTGTATTTTCAAATAGTTCGTTTTTTTTGTATTTTCACACCTACGTGTGAAGTCCAAGTATCCATGCACTCTCTCTAATGCAACTATTGGTCATTTGCCTCCCGTACACAGTTGACATATGATGCCTCACTGGTCATCTGCGAAACCTTACAACTTGTTTTAAGTGATGTCTGCTGTAATATTGGCACAGATTACAAATATAATGTCTGTAATATATATATATATATATATATATATATATATATATATATATATATATATATATATATAAATGAGGGAGTGCCTCACCTGCCTCCCCTAAGAGGCATAAGATGTACCAAAACGAAGTAATACAATAAAAAAAGTTTTATTTTTCTCTTTTGTTTATGCTTTCTATGTAATTTTGGTGTAGTTCCTGTATAATAATAGTAATAAATAGTAATAGATTTTGTTTGTAAAAAATAATTTTACGTTGAGCAAACCTCAAAGTGCCACAGTGTAAAAAAATAGTAATAATAAAAAGATAATAAAAATAAATAAAATATAAAACTAGAAACAGCCAATAGCTAGAATCAGCATGCATGTCTATAAAAAGTTTTTTTTTTTAAAAGATGGGTTTTTAAACTTTTTTTAAAAGCATCCACAGTCTGAGGTGCCCTCAGGTGGTCAGGGAGAGCGTTCCACAGACTGGGAGCAGCGGAGCAGAAAGCTTGGTCTCCCATAGTTTGTAGCTTTGTCCGTGGAGGTTGGAGGAAGTCAGCCTGTTTGGAGCGGAGGTGTCGTGTGGAGGATTTAGGAGTGAGCAGTTCTTTGAGGTAGAGGGGGGCGCTGGTGAGTTAGTAGGGAGATTTTGAATTCAATCCTGAGTGGAACAGGAAGCCAGGGAAAGGATTTGAAAGTTGGTGTGATGTGGCCGTGTTTCCGCATTCTCATCAAGATCCTCGCAGACTATTTTGTATGTACTGCAGCTTCTGAATGTTCTTGCTGGGGATCCCGACAAGAAGTGCTTTGCAGTAGTCGAGCCTGGAGGAGACAAAGGCGTGGACGAGCCTCTCGGCATCAGAGAGAGTGAGTGAGGGGCGGAGTTTCGCAATGTTCCTGAGGTGGTAGAAGGAGGTTTTGCACAGTTGTTTCATTATTCAAATGTGAAAGGTACCCATCCCTAGAGGTCAAATAGGTAGCTCATTGTCAAGCTTGTCTGTCAAGACATCGCAATGTACAACCTACACTCATACACTCAGGATGCACATTTTTACTCCAAAAAAGTGTATTTCTCTTTTTTGTTTTTTTTACAGCTCCTTTTTTTATTATTATTATTTTTAATTGTTTGGCTTTATAATTATTACAATGTCTACTCTGCGTATCCCATTATTAGTTACACTGTAAAAAAAAAATCCTATTTTTATGGTCAATATACTCTAAATTTCTACTGTAATTTTTCATTTTTCTTAAAATAGGTTAAAAAACTGTAGAATTGAAGACATTATATGTAAATAAACAAACCGCTTGTTATTTTAAGTAATATGCCAGTAATGACAAACTATGTATATTTCTATTTTTTTTACAGAAAAATACCAAATTAATTATACATATCATTTTCTGTTTTCTCAAATTACTTTCAAATTCATGTAAAATTACAGTTAATAAATTTCATTAAATGTGTAACTTGTTATATAAGAGTATATGTCCATACTAACAATCTAACAGTTTTATATGTAATTTTATTGTAAATCTTATTTTTTTTAATATTTATGTGTATTTTTACATTCAAGTCGGAAAATACATGTAGCCTCTTAATTGAAGGTATATGATTATACTAACAATTTAACATTTTTCTCTGTAATATGACATATGTTTGCGACTGCAAGACATACTTAATCACAGCCAACAGCCACACAGGTCACACTGACGGTGGCCGTACAAACAACTTTAACATCCATCCATCCATCCATCCATCATCTTCCGCTTATCCGAGGTCGGGTCGCGGGGGCAGCAGCCTAAGCAGGGAAGCCCAGACTTCCCTATCCCCAGCCACTTCGTCTAGCTCTTCCCGGGGGATCCCGAGGCGTTCCCAGGCCAGCCGGGAGACATAGTCTTTCCAACGTGTCCTGGGTCTTCCCCGTGGCCTCCTACCGGTTGGACGTGCCCTAAACACCTCCCTAGGGAGGCGTTCGGGTCGCATCCTGACCAGATGCCCGAACCACCTCATCTGGCTCCTCTCGATGTGGAGGAGCAGCGGCTTTACGTTGAGCTCCTTCTGGATGGCAGAGCTTCTCACCCTATCTCTAAGGGAGAGCCCCGCCACCCGGCGGAGGAAACTCATTTCGGCCGCTTGTACCCGTGATCTTATCCTTTCGGTCATGACCCAAAGCTCATGACCATAGGTGAGGATGGGAACGTAGATCGACCGGTAAATTGAGAGCTTTGCCTTCCGGCTCAGCTCCTTCTTCACCACAACGGATCGATACAACGTCCGCATTACTGAAGACGCCGCACCGATCCGCCTGTCGATCTCACGATCCACTCTTCCCCCACTCGTGAACAAGACTCCTAGGTACTTGAACTCCTCCACTTGGGGCAGGGTCTCCTCCCCAACCCGGAGATGGCACTCCACCCTTTTCCGGGCGAGAACCATGGACTCGGACTTGGAGGTGCTGATTCTCATTCCGGTCGCTTCACACTCGGCTGCGAACCGATCCAGTGAGAGCTGAAGATCCCGGCCAGATGAAGCCATCAGGACTACATCATCTGCAAAAAGCAGAGACCTAATCCCGTGGCCACCAAACCGGAACCCCTCAACGCCTTGACTGCGCCTAGAAATTCTGTCCATAAAAGTTATGAACAGAATCGGTGACAAAGGACAGCCTTGGCGGAGTCCAACCTTCACTGGAAAAGTGTCCGACTTACTGCCAGCAATGCGGACCAAGCTCTGACACTGATCATACAGGGAGCGGACCGCCACAATCAGACAGTCCGATACCCCATACTCTCTGAGCACTCCCCACAGGACTTCCCGAGGGACACGGTCGAATGCCTTCTCCAAGTCCACAAAGCACATGTAGACTGGTTGGGCAAACTCCCATGCACCCTCAAGAACCCTGCCGAGAGTATAGAGCTGGTCCACAGTTCCACGACCAGGACGAAAACCACACTGTTCCTCCTGAATCCGAGGTTCGACTATCCGGCGAAGCCTCCTCTCCAGTACACCTGAATAAACCTTACCGGGAAGGCTGAGGAGTGTGATCCCACGATAGTTGGAACACACCCTCCGGTCCCCCTTCTTAAAGAGAGGGACCACCACCCCGGTCTGCCAATCCAGAGGTACCGCCCCCGATGTCCACGCGATACTGCAGAGTCTTGTCAACCAAGACAGCCCCACAGCATCCAGAGCCTTAAGGAACTCCGGGCGGATCTCATCCACCCCCGGGGCCTTGCCGCCGAGGAGCTTTTTAACTACCTCAGCGACCTCAGCCCCAGAAATAGGAGAGTCCACTACAGATTCTCCAGGCACCGCTTCCTCAAAGAAAGACGTGTTGGTGGGATTGAGGAGGTCTTCGAAGTATTCCCTCCACCGATCCACAACATCCGCAGTCGAAGTCAGCAGAACACCATCCGCACCATACACGGTGTTGATAGTGTACTGCTTCCCCTTCCTGAGGCGCCGTATGGTGGTCCAGAATCGCTTCAAAGCCGTTCGGAAGTCGTTTTCCATGGCTTCCCCGAACTCTTCCCATGTCCGAGTTTTTGCCTCCGCGACCGCTAAAGCTGCACACCGCTTGGCCCGTCGGTACCCGTCCACTGCCTCCGGAGTCCTATGAGCCAAAAGAACCCGATAGGACTCCTTCTTCAGCTTGACGGCATCCCTCACTGCTGGTGTCCACCAACGGGTTCTGGGATTACCGCCACGACAGGCACCAACAACCTTGCGGCCACAGCTCCAATCAGCCGCCTCGACAATAGAGGTTCGGAACATGGTCCACTCGGACTCAATGTCCCGCACCTCCCTCGTGACATGTTCAAAGTTCTCCCGGAGGTGTGAATTGAAACTCTCTCTGACAGGAGACTCTGCCAGACGTTCCCAGCAGACCCTCACAATGCGCTTGGGCCTGCCAGGTCTGTCCGGCATCCTCCCCCACCATCGCAGCCAACTCACCACCAGGTGGTGATCGGTAGAAAGCTCCGCCCCTCTCTTCACCCGAGTGTCCAAAACATAAGGCCGCAAATCCGATGACACAACTACAAAGTCGATCATGGAACTGCGGCCTAGGGTGTCCTGGTGCCAAGTGCACATATGGACACCCTTATGTTTGAACATGGTGTTTGTTATCGACAAACTGTGACGAGCACAAAAGTCCAATAACAAAACACCACTCGGGTTTAGATCCGGGCGACCATTCTTCCCAATCACGCCTCTCCAGGTTTCACTGTCGTTGCCAACATGAGCGTTGAAGTCTCCCAGTAGGACGAGGGAATCACCCGGAGGAGCACTTTCCAGTACTCCCTCGAGTGTACCCAAAAAGGGTGGGTATTCTGAACTGCTGTTTGGTGCGTAAGCACAAACAACAGTCAGGACCCGTCCCCCCACCCGAAGGCGAAGGGAAGCTACCCTCTCGTCCACTGGGTTGAACTCAAACGTACATGCTTTGAGCCGGGGGGCAACCAGAATTGCCACCCCAGCCCGTCGCCTCTCACTGCCGGCAACGCCAGAGTGGAAGAGGGTCCAGTCCCTCTCGAGAGAACTGGTTCCAGAGCCCTTGCTGTGCGTCGAGGTGAGTCCGACTATATCCAGCCGGAACTTCTCTACCTCGCGCACTAGCTCAGGCTCCTTCCCCCCCAGTGAGGTGACGTTCCACGTCCCAAGAGCTAGCTTCTGTAGCCGAGGATCGGACCGCCAAGTGCCCTGCCTTCGGCTGCCGCCCAGCTCACAATGCACCCGACCTCTATGGCCCCTCCTATGAGTGGTGAGCCCATTGGAGGGATGACCCACGTTGCCTCTTCGGGCTGTGCCCGGCCGGGCCCCATGGGAACAGGCCCGACCACCAGGCGCTCGCCATCGTGCCCCAACTCCGGGCCTGGCTCCAGAGCGGGGCCCCGGTGACCCACGTCCGGGCGAGGGAAATCTGGGTTCATTTCGTTGTAATTCCATAGAAGTCTTTGAGCTGCTCTTTGTCTGATCACTCACCTAGGACCTGTTTGTCTTGGGAGACCCTACCAGGGGGCATGAAAACCCCCAGACAACATAGCTCCTAGGATCATTGGGACACGCAAACTCCTCTACCACGGTAAGGTAGCAGCTCAGAGAGGAGAACAACTTTAACACTGTTACAAATATGCACCACACTGTGTAGCCACACCAAACAAGAATGATAAACACATTTCAGGAGAACATCTTCACCGTAACACAACATAAACACAACAGAAAAAATACCCAGAATCCCATGTGTTACAATATACAGCCCCACCACCAAACCCCGCCCACCTCAACCGACGCACGGAGGGGGGCGGTGATGTGCCTGGAGGTGTAGCCCGGAAGAGTCAGTGCTGCATGGGATTCTGGGTATTTGTTATGTTGTGTTTATGTTGTGTTACAGTGAGGATGTTCTCCTGAAATGTGTTTATCATTCTTGTTTGATGTGGGTTCACAGTGTGGCGCATATTTGTAACAGTGTTAAAGTTGTTTGTACGGCCACCGTCAGTGTGACCTGTATGGCTGTTGACCAAGTATGTCTTGCAGTCACTATCATATTTCTCTTAAAGCCATACACATCACGTGTTTAAGTCGGCACGCTGATTGTTCGGTGAATGAGCGATCGCAGAGGGTTAATCCTACGAGACGGTCACCGAAAGTCTCGCGGTAAAATCAGTAGGATCGGTAAGTATGTTGTTAGGGCGGAATAGCCATTCATAGAAGGTGGACCCATTTTTGCACCAAGTTCCTGCATCCAGTGGCCCCCCGATCCTAACAATTCAGAAAAAATCTGTAAAATAATGGTATTTTTCTGTGGAACTGCCAGCATTGTCACTTCATTAAAGGTGGTTGATCGTCATAATTTGGAAAAACTCTGTAGAATAAAGGTATTTTTCTGCAGAACTGTTTGCATCGTCACTTTATTAAAGGTGGTTACTCTTAATAATTTAGTAAAAATCTGTAAAATTACGATATTTTTTCGCAAAACGTTTCATAAAAATGTCTATAAATATAATGTTTTTGACCATTATTCGGTTTACAATGTTTTACTTTAATTTTATGGTTTTCGTTTGGCAGCCGTAGCTGCCGGTAGATGACCGTTTTTTTACAGAATTTTTTTTTTACAGTGTATCTTGATGGCTATGGCACATTGCATCTGATGCTGCTATCACAGGTGGACGTCTGTCAAAAAAAATATAAGGTTACACTTTTTCGCTTGCGCAGGGGTCAGAGTGAATGTTAGCGAGTTGATGGCACATACCAGAGGCTGTCCAAGAGACCTATTATTGGCTATAAGACAAGCGAAGTGATCTGCTGCATTGCTGATGTAATGTGGGTCGAATGCAGCACAGAATTCTGGGTAATGTTTTTAGTAGAAAGAGAGTATTTTTAGTAGAGTAGGGTGGGAGATAGTCTGAGCTATCGATGCGCAATAGAAAAAAATACTAATACTGAATTGTCACTGAGCCATTAGGGACCTTATGAGCAGTGGTCAATTCCACTCAGATCCTCTGATTGTGTGAGAAGAGACAGGTATATTTCCATGAATTCTGGCAGGAAGTGAGAGGAAGTGAATCCATCCATCCATCCATTTTCTACCGCTTATTCCCTTTCGGGGTCGCGGGGGGCGCTGGCGCCTATCTCAGCTACAATCCTCATCACAAAAAGTCAGAAATACATGAAAGTAGCTTTCAGTTGTCTGATGCGTGTCTTTGAGCTACCATGGAACATTTTAATTGACTCTATAGTTTGTGTGAAATTCAGTACAAAGCCCTTCATGTACATTTGAAGAATAACTTGCCAGATCATGTGAAACATTGTTTTACTGCAAAAGGTAATACCACATTTAAAACATTAAAACATGAGTGTTTCTCGGGTATATTTCAGAACTTCTATTGAATCTTCAGATTTTTCACTTAATGGCCTACTGAAATGAGATGTTCTTATCCAAACGGGGATAGCAGGTTCATTCTATGTGTCATACTTGATCATTTCGCGATATTGGCATATTTTTGCTGAAAGAATTTAGTAGAGAACATCCATGATAAAGTTCGCAACTTTTGGTCGCTAACAGAAAAGCCCTGCCTTTACCGGAAGTCGCAGATGATGACGTCACCCGTTGATGGCTCCTCACATCCTCACAATGTTTTTAATGGGAGCCTCCAACAAAAAGAGCTATTCGGACCGAGAAACCGACAATTTCCCCATTAATTTGAGCGAGGATGAAAGATTTGTGTTTGAGGATATTGAAAGCGACGGACTAGAAAAAAAAAATCAAGTATAAAAAAAACGCGAATGCATTGGGACAGATTCAGATGTTTTTAGACACATTTACTAGGATAATTCTGGTAAATCCCTTATCTTTCTATTGTGTTGCTAGTGTTTTAGTGAGTTTAATAGTACCTGATAGTTGGAGTGTCTGATGGAAGTCGACGGCAGCAGTATGGACGGCACAAGCTCAGCTGATCTCCGGTAAGTGGCGACTTTTTACCACAATTTTCTCACCGAAAACTGCTGGTTGACATTTGGTCGGGATCCATGTTCGTTTGACCGCTCTGATCCATAGGAAAGCTTCACCACCGGGAATTTAAACAAGGAATTACCGTGTATTTGTGTGGCTAAAGGGTAAAGCTTCCCAACTCCATCTTTCTACTTTGACTTCTCCGTTATTAATTGAACAAATTGCAAAAGATTCAGCAACAGAGATGTCCAAATTTCTGTGAAATTATGCGGTTAAAGCAGACAACTTTTAGCTGTGTGTGCGCAGCACTAATATTTCATAACAGTCCATGACGTCACGCGTACACGTCATCATTCCGCGACGTTTTCAAAAAGAAACTCCCGGGAAATTTAAAATTGCAATTTAGTATTGGCATGTGTTGCAATGTTAATATTTCATCATTGATATATAAACTATCAGACTGCGTGGTCGGTAGTAGAGGGTTTCAGTAGGCCTTTAACTCGGTCTCAATACAGTCATATAAAAGGAAACAAAATAAGTAGACAATAAACTATGTATTTACCCATATATTTAATGCCGGGCTATACATATTGATTAATAATCAGGTTTTGTGCAAGTTATTTTATTTAAACAAATATACAGCTTTGCAGTGAACATTGTGATTTATATTTTGCATTGGGCAAAGATACACTAGTTATGTCCCAAAACATCGAACATGGAACACATAATTTGCATTGGTGACCATGCAAGGAGGCCTGGGCCGATACATCTATAAATACATTGATGGAAAAATAATTGTGATAACTTTACTGGTATGGATAAATTGCCATGACCGATTATCCGTGTGTTTGTTCTCTTCGTCAGTCGATTCCGATCAGGGTACAAGAGGGTTCACTCTCAGCACCAGAGTGTGTTTATTCAAGGCAGAATTAGATGAACGCAGTGAATCCTCTTGGTAGGCGGAGGCAGGACCCTTTGGCTCACTCACATGCATGGACGGAGCCTCGCTCGTCACTAGCGAGAGATACCGCAAATGAACCAAAATTAGGAGAAAGAATGATGATTATCCCTGTGTTGGAATATTCCGGCTTCAAACCGAATGAGTAACAGGAGCCCATCAACACGGGCAAATGAACAAGTAACCAAATTGTGTTAAAAAGTAATGGCAGCAGCAACGACAACAAAACAAACAACCAGCCCCATTTTTTCAAACTTTTTCATTTTTTTTTTTTTAATGTTTAATATTTATATAAGTGCAAATTTTGCTAACAGATTGAGAGTCCATTTTGTTTAGGAAGATCAAACGATCTTGGGGCAGCACTGTGACTGAAGTGTATTATTTTTATATAGCGCTTTTCTCTAGTGACTTAAAGCGCTTTTACATAGTGAAACCCAATATCTAAGTTACATTTAAAGGCCTCCTGAAACCCACTAATACCGACCACGCAGTCTGACAGTTCATATATCAATGATGAAATCTTAACATTGCAACACATGCCAATACGGCCGGTTTAGTTTACTAAATTGCAATTTTAAATTTCCGGCGAAGTATCCTGTTGAAAACGTAGCGGAATGATGACGCGTGCGCGTGATGTCACGGCTTGTAGCAGACATGTTTTTCCAGCACCAATCCCGGCTAAAAGTCGTCTGCTTTAATCGCATAATTACACAGTATTCTAGACATCTGTGTTGCTGAATTTTTTGCAATTTGTTCAATCAATAATGGAGACGTCAAAGAAGAAAGATGTAGGTGGGAAGCGGTGTATTGCGGCCGCCTTTAGCAACACAAACACAGCCAGTGTTTCCTTGTTTACATTCCCGAAGGTGAAGCTTTACTATAGAACAGAGCGGTCAAGCGAACATGGTCCTCTACCACATGTCGACCGGCAGGTTTCGGTGAGAAATTTGTGGTAATAAGTCGGCTCTTACCGTAGAAATGAGCGGAGCTTGTGTCGTTCCACCTGCAGCTGTCAAAGAGGCAGCTGTGACTCTCTTGCCTCCTCGGGGCCTTCCCTCAGAGACACTGGCGGTCACCACACCCGTGGCCACACCCCTCCGACTTTCAGGTACGACTATATAATCTCACTAAAACACTAGTAACCCAATAAGCAGATAAGGGATTTTCCAGAATGTGTCCAATAACATCTGAATCGCTCCCACTGCCCTCTCTTTTTTTTTCTAGTCCTTCACTCTCACTATCCTCATCCACAAATCTTTCATTCTCGCTCAAATTAATGGGGAAATCTTCGCTTTCTCGGTCCGAATCGCTCTTGCTGCTGGTGGCCATGATTGTAAACAATGTGAGGATGTGAGGAGCTCCACAACCCGTCATGTCACGCACACATCGTCTGCTACTTCCGGTACAGGCAAGGCTTTTTTATTAGCGACCAAAAGTTTCGAACTTTATTGTCGATGTTCTCTACTAAATCCTTTCAGCAAAAATATGGCAATATCGCGAAATGGTCAAGTATGACACATAGAATGAACCTGCTATCCCCGTTTAAATGAGAAAATATAATTTCAGTAGGCCTTTAAACCAGTGTGGGTGGCATTGGGAGCAGGTGGGTAAAGTGTCTTGCCCAAGGACACAACGACAGTGACTCGGGTGGCGGAAGCGGGGATCGAACCTGGAACCCTCAAGTTGCTGGCACGGCCACTCTACCAACCGAGCTATTCCGCCCGGCAGTGCTGGTGCCTCACAATAAGAAGGTCCTGGGTTTAATCCCTGTGCTCGGGGTCTTTCTGTGTGGAGTTTGCATGTTCTATCCGTGACTGCGTGGGTTCCCTCTGGGTTCTGCGGCTTCCTCCCACCTCCAAAAGACATGCACCTGCGGATAGGTTGATTGGCAACACTAAATTGGCCCTAGTGTGAGAATGTGAGTGTGAATGTTGTCTGTCTATATGTGTTGGCCCTGCGATGAGGTGGCGACTTGTCCAGGGTTTACACTGACTTCCACCCGAGTGCAGCTGGGATAGGCACACCCGCGAACCTAGGAGGGACAATCGGTAGAAATTGGGTGGATGGATGGATAAACGATCTTGATCTTCCAATTACAAAGGTAAAACAACAATAATGAAAAATAAACATTTGTCATGTTTTAGAGGGTTACTTGCATTATTATTATTAGAGATGTCCGATAATGGCTTTTTTGCAGAAATCCGGAATCCCGATATTGTCCAACTCTTAATTACTGATACTGATATCAACTGATACCGATATATACAGTTGTGATGCCCCGCTAGATGCATTAAACAATGTAACTGTAGAAACATGAGGTCCACTCTTGCTTTATAGAACTGTGTTTAATGATCACCTTCATACATCCCTTATACTCCGTTGTACTCTTTACCAGCATCTCTACCGCTTCCTGCGCTGTCAAAACATTCCACTTCCGGGATCACGTGAGAGACTCGAGAACCCAGTCTCTTAAAGGGGCCGTGCCCACTTTCACAACATTACATCCCTCCTTTTCTTTCAAATTAAATGTCCTTGTTTC
Organism: Nerophis ophidion; assembly: GCF_033978795.1. Lineage (NCBI taxonomy): Eukaryota > Metazoa > Chordata > Actinopteri > Syngnathiformes > Syngnathidae > Nerophis > Nerophis ophidion. Next base: position 60,174,630 of record NC_084613.1, read on the forward strand.
TGCTGAAAAAAAAAAAGACTGTGTGATGACACTTAACTTAAGTCAACCTAAGGATTTTGCCAGTTCAAACTTTCCCAATGACAACACAACACAAACATTTTAAATGGATAACAAATGCCTCCTGACATTAGTATACAGGAGGAAGGAGAAATTCAAAGGTTACTTTAGTCCAAGAGTCTCCTTGGGAGTTGTCTGTCTGCTCTGATGGGGTATCTCCTCTGGTCTTGATTCGGACCTTGTTGTTGTCGTTGTCGATCCTGGTCATGAACCTGATCGCCGGTAGTGTCCTCATCATCATCCTCACTGCTGTCTCTGTCACAATTCAGTGGGACAGATGGCTGGTGTTTAAGAAGCTTATCCAGGGACCTGTGCCTGGTGACTTCATGTTCATGTCTTTTTGCGGTGACCATTGTTCCTTTCACTGAGATGACCTTGTATGGATTGGGGTTGAATGGTGTGACCATTTTTCCGGTTCTTCTCTGACGTATCAGGACAACATCACCCTGTTTTAACTGTGAGTGCACTGCATTTCTCCTTTCATCCGCATATAGTTTCATTTTCGTCTTCCTTTGTGCATCAGTTTGCCTGAGGTCATTGTCGTCGGTGGGGTGAGAGATGGAGGGCAGTTTTATCGACATAGGTCGACCAAAGAATAATTCTGCTGTCACACATTCTGGTGTGGTGAGGAGTGGCACGATAGTTGCGAAGGAACTTGTACAATTCCTGCTTCCATGGCTTGCCTTCAACCATGGCAGTGTGCACAGCCTTGATTAAAGGTCTGTTGAATCTTTCAACAACTGCATTGGCCTGTGGCCAGTATGGTGTGATTTTCCTGTGGTGGAAGCCGAGGTAGTGAGCAAAGTCACCGAATATATTGCCTGAGAATGGGGGCTCGTTGTCACTCTTGACGACTTCTGGCGTGCCCACCAGGGAAACTATTTTATCCATAACAGGGATTATTGTGTGTGCTGAGGTTGAGGATGTGATCTCGACGAAGGGGAATCTTGATCATTCGTCCAGCATAACAAGCAGGTAATCACCGCAGGGTAGGGGACCGCAAAAGTCCACAGAGACATTTTTCCAGCGTCCAGTTGGGAGTTCCGACATTTGTAGTGGCTGGTGTTCCATTCTCGATACTGATGACTGACATGGGATGCACTGAGACACTAGTTCTGCTTGCTTGTCTATTCCCGGGAACCAGACCTTTTCCCTGAGTAGCTGCTTGGTCTTAACTACGCCTTGATGTCCTTCATGAGCGAGAGCTAGAGCTCTAGTTTGTAGCGTCTGTGGCAGTACCAGTCTGTTTCCTCTAAGGATGAGGCTGCCATCATCCAGGACAGTGAGCTCTTCCCTGACGTTGTGGAAGGCTTTTAACATTGAGCGATCAAATTCCGAGGGTCCGTCATACAGGTGGGTCCAGTCGCCAGAGTGAATCACTTCCTTCAGGTGTAGCAGCACTGGATCCTTGACTGTCTCTTGTTTTACTTCTTGGAGAGTCATTGCTTTAGGGATTGCATGTTCTGCGATGAACCTGACATGGATTTCAGTGTCCATGTCATCAGTTGTCACACACTGGTGGAGAGTTTGTGGGTGGTGTGACATATAGTCTGCTGGATTGGATTTCCCCGCTTTGTGGACCACTTTGAACTTGTAGGGTTGGAGTCTGAGAGCCCATCTTTCTATGCGTGCTGGGGGTTTGGACTTCGGATTGTTGAAAATCAGTTCCAGTGGTTTGTGGTCTGTGACCATGACAAAATCTGATCCATATATGTACAGGTGGAAGTGTTCACAACTCCAGATTATTTGCAAGCGCTTCCCGCTCAGTCTGGGAGTACCTTTGTTCCGCAGGAGTCAGGGCTCTGCTAGCATAGGCCACAATGTGCGTTTTGTTGTTTGTCTTGTCTGTTTGTGCAAGGATAGCGCCCAGACCAACCGGGCTAGCATCCACAATGACTGTAGTCTTTCTTTCTGGATGGAAGTAGCTCATGACTGGGTGGCTGATTAGTCTGTCTTAGCTGAGTCAGGGCATTTGTATGTTTTTCTGTCCAATGCCAGGCCACATCTTTCTTTGTAAGTTCACGAAATGGCTGGGTGATTGATGAGAAGTCTGGAATGAAGCGAGCACTGTAGTTGGCCATTCCTAGTAGACTGCGGACTTCACTCTGGTTCTGAGGCAGCGGCCGGTGTGTGATGGCCTGGATCTTAGGGTCAGGAGAGACCCCATCTTTTGAAAATACATAGCCATAGAATTCCAAAGACAGTTTGTTGAACTCACTGTTTTGTTCATTGATTGTGAGGTTGTTCTCAGCGAGTCTCTTGAAGACAGCCTCCATGGAACGATCGTGATCTGCAGGTGTGGCCCTAAATATGATGATGTCGTCACTGAAGATTCTGACCCCTGTATTCCGTGCAGCACGTTTTGAATTGTGTGTTGGAAAACTTCTGCTGCTGACGATGTTCCAAAGATGAGCCTCGTATATCTCCTGTGTCCCACGTGTCGAAAATGTGGTGATGTATCTCGATTCTGGTGCTAATTCCAGTTGATGGTATCCTGCGTTGAGGTCCAGCTTTGAGAAGATAGTTGCACCGTTGAGATCGTGTATGATGTCATCCACTGTAGGTGATATGTGCCTTTCTCTCTGGACAGCTGTGTTGGGCAGGCGCATGTCAATGCAGAGACAGATTTTTTCCGGATTTTTGGGTTTTGGAGTCGCTACGATGGGGGATACCCATGGTGTTGGGCCATGAACTTTCTCAATAATGCCCTGGTCCTCTAGGTGTTGCAGTTCCTGCTCCACTTTCTTTCGCATGTGGAAAGGAATGCGACGATGTGGTTGGACGACAGGCCGTACGCTGTCGTCGATGTAGCTTGACTTGGAAATTCTTTAGTTTCCCTATGCCAGTGGTGAGAGTTGGATATTGCAGGAGTAGCTGTTGGGCCTTGGACATGTCTTGCTTCTTGGTCTGCGTGCAACACACTACGTGCAGTAGGCCTAGTTCAGTTCCCGTTGTGTGGCCCAGTAGGGAGCCATGAGCACCTTCAGCCACATAAAAAGTTGCTTCGACAGTTTTGCCATTTGCCGAGACTGTTGTGTTTACTTTCCCCCTGAGTGGGAGTGGAGTGTTTGAGCCATAGGGAAAGATTTTCTTTCTAGCTTGTTCGAGCTTCACATTTGACTGAATTGTGCCGAAGGCTGTCTCATCAAGAATGTTGGCTGAAGCCCCTGAATCGACCAGAACGTTCATGTTTTCACCAGCTATCACAAGTTGCCGCACTGGCGGTAGTGCGCCACCAGCTGTGCTTGTGACAAATAGGTACTCATCATCTGTGCTTGAGTCTTGTGCAACTACATGGCTGACAGAGGTGTGAGGTAGTTCGTCTACATCAGCGTGAAGTTATCTGACTTGTCTATAGTTGCGTGCTGTTGTTTTGTACATGCTGTGTGTCTGTTTGGCTGTCTGTTGTGAGAGACAGCAACGAGCATAATGATTGAGTTTCCCGCATGCATTGCACGAGACGCCTTTTGCAGGGCATGCTGATTGTCCTCCCTGGTGAGGAAATGTGCCCCCACAATTCCTGCATGTTGTTTTTGATTGATGTTGTTGTGCACTGTTCATCTTTGATCTGTGGGGCAGCGAGCCTGTCCATCTTTTGTTGCTTGTGCTAGCTATGGCTGCAATCTCTCCTGTGTTATTTTTGTTTTCCATGTCAGAAGCTTGAAATTCAGATGTTTTGAATAACCTGGTGAGATCCAGTAGGTCTTTGAGAGTCATCCTAGGGTCTCTTAGTGCTCTCCTCCTGAGCCGTGACGACATGCAGCTGAGTATGATTTGTGATTTTATTTCTTTATTTTCGTCACTGAATTCACAGTTTTGGGCCAGTTTCCTGAGTCTAGTATGGAATGCATCCATTGTTTCTCCCTCGTTTTGTTTTGCTTGTCTAAATGTGTAGATTTCAAACTCCACATTACGACTTGGGCTAAAGTATGTAGTGAGTAGCTCAACTGCTTTATCATAGTCCTTTGCCTCTCCTTTTTCAGTAAAAGTCTCAAAAATATCTTGCACTGGTTCCCCAGCATAATACAGTAGCATAGCCCTTGTACGTGTTGCGTCCGTAATGGCTGCTGCAGTGAGAAACGTTTCAAAACGCAACATCCACTTCTTCCATTTTGAGGAAAGGGAGGCGGGTTCAGTGCTGATATCAAAGTGTGGGAATTGTGGGAGCCCAGCTAATGCCGCCATCTAGCTTGTTTTCGTTGTAGTATTGGTTTTTATTATAATATATATACTTTTTTCTTGAATCTCTCTTTCGTTCTGTCTGTAGTGCTGGTTAGCAGTGGAGTAGTATGTATGATTGATTCAATGGTCTTCACTTACGGCCGATCAGCTTTGTAGCGTGTCATGACGCTCCTCCGCGCAGTGAATGGGGCAGATGAAGGGGAAAATCGTTGGGTTCTATCACAGCTTGTGCTCCGTTTCCTCATCGCCAATGTAGAAATGTGAGGTCCACTCTTGCTTTATAGAACTGTGTTTAATGAACACCTTCATACATCCCTTATACTCCGTTGTACTCTTTACCAGCATCTCTACCGCTTCCTGCGCTGTCAAAACATTCCACTTCCGGGATCACGTGAGAGACTCGAGAACCCAGTCTCTTAAAGGGGCCGTGCCCACTTTCACAACATTACAGTAACAAATGAACTCAAGTTATGGAAAAAAATGCGCTGCCATATTTATTATTGAAGTCACAAAGTGCTTTATTTTTTAACATGCCTCAAAACAGCAGCTTGGAATTTGGGACATGTTCTCCCTGAGAGAGCATGAGGAGGTTGAGGTGGGCGGGGTTGTGGGGCCGAGTTGAGGTGGGGTGGGGGCAGGGGTGTCGTCAGACATATTTCACTGGGGCACGTGCCCCACTGTTGATCTGCAGTGCCCCAGTAAAAATTTCACCAATAAAAAAAAAAAACGCTTCAGAGTTTTAAGTCTACATAACATAGACAACAGCACACATACTACTTAGTATGGTAATTGATTGCTACTGTATTCACTCCACTAACAATGAGCACATGGCTAATTAATATGGTAATTTATCATGTGTGGATCGAGACTTCGGTTGAGAGAGAGAGAGAGGGGCTGCGAATCACTGCATGAGGTAGGTATCGTTAGCCAACAACAATTTGTTAATTACATTATTTTGATTTCGATCTGACTCAAACTGTAACTCCTAGATGGATATCAGAAAGTTATTTGCCCGCAGCAGAGAAGAAGCAGCAGGAATGAGAGGTGTAAGTGAAGTCCTAGCTAGCTAGGCAACATCATTGTCTTAAGTTGATGCTAAGTTAGCTAACGTTATTCCTAATATCAAGACAAACATATTCATTTGCTTTACGAGCTGTCGGGGGAATTTCCGATGAACATGAAAGATCATGTTGGTTATTGTCTGCTGGTTCTGCATCAATGATGATTTGAAGTAAGCATGTGTGAGTTGAGTGCTTCTCAAATGGTTTATCTTCAGGAAGAAAAACATTTTTCCATATCATCAAGTCGTGAGGCAATTTTTAAATCATTCAAGTTTAAAATAATCTTGTTTTGTCACCAGAAAAAATGGCTACAGCTAAAGCATCTGGTTTTATTTCTAGAAAAAATAGTAACATTTCTGTATTTGTTTTCAGAAAGATGGATAAAAATATCGGGTTTTGTTGCCCCATTTAGATTTGTTTTAAATATATTTCCATGTCTGTCCTGAGTCCTCCTCCAACTTGTTAGTCGGTTTGCCTTTTGCTAAAATACTCACTAATAGTCACTAGAAAAAAGGCTAAAATAATCTGGTTTTGTTGCCACAATTTGATTTTTTTCTCCCTAAACTTTTTTTTTTTTCATGCACACATCTGACTGCGACTCACTGAAAATGACGCACAATTCACTTTTATGTCACGAGCCACCAGTTGGGAACCACTGGTCAACTGTATAACAGTTACTGTAACATTTCCATGTCTGTCCAGAGTGATTGACCACTTTGCAAAAATGAAAAGGAGACGTTACAGTTTACTTCTCAGAAAATGATTCCCTGAACAGACACACAACAGTTGTTCATTTATTCTACTACTGTGGCTTTATTTTTTTGTGTATATCTTATAGTTTTATGTATCTGAAATAGGATTAGCCACATTGCCATAAATGGAAATTAAATAATATAAAAGAATCCAGAGATGTAGGGGTGTTTATTTTGTGTTTTACTTTTGTAGATGTTAAATTTGCAGATGATTGCTGCAATATATATTTCAAAAAGATTCATTGCGCTTCCTTTTTGCTTTTACCAGTTGCAGTTTAGAAGTCTGGAGTAAAAAAGTGCACAAGTAGGTCAAATGCATTAGTTAATTTCAGGTGGTTAATCAAAGAGCCACACAACATAATCTGATATGATTTCATAGTTTAACGCACTATTTATGTATTTTCTATGATAAATAAGTGCTAAAAATGTTTTTGCTTGCGCGCTTTGCACGCTCACATGAATTATTTGTGCCCCAGGTGTGCCCCAGTACAGTATTAGGTCTAGTGACGCCCCTGGGTGGGGGGTGTATATTGTAGCTTCCCGGAAGAGTCAGTGCTGCAAGGGGTTTTTATGTTGTGTTACGGTGCTGATGTTCTCACAAAAATGTGTTAGTCATTCTTGTTTGGTGTGGGTTCACAGGGTGGTGCATATTTGTAACAGTGTTATAGTTGTTTATACGGCCACCCTCAGTGTGACCTGTATCGCTGTTGATCGAATATGCCTGCATTCACTTGTGTGTGTGAAAAGCCGTAGATATTATGTGACTGGGCCAGCACGTAAAGGAAGTGCCTTTAAGATTTACTGGCGCTCTGTACTTCTCCCTACGTCCGTGTACACAGCGGCATTTTAAAAAGTCAGAAATTTTCCTTTTTGAAACTGGTACCAATAATTTTGAAACCGACACCGATAATTTCCGATTATATTTTAAAGCATTTATCGGCTGATAATATCGGCAGTCCGATATTATCGCACATCCCTAATGATTATTATACATCACAAGTATTGGTACCTAATTTGATTTCAAAATAATGTTGAAAATAATGTTGTTTCTCAGCAATAATTTGTGGGATAATATACCATTCAGCAAAATTTCTACAAAAGGTGAGTCCTGTTCTGTCCTGGAGAAGGTGTAGAAGGCCCTTCACAACTAATCAATGTGCCAGACAGCTCAAGCATACGGCATGCCGGCTGTTTCCATCCAATCAATTAATCCATTGTGATAAAATACAAAAAAAATCTGTATCCACCACTTTGGCTGGAACTGCACCAAAATGTTATGGTTTCCTTTTCAGCCCATGCCACAACCCTCCAAAAAACTCGAGTGGAAATTGGTTAAGCACTTAGCATAATCCTGCCAACACACACAAATCAGTTGGTGGAGGTAATTCTCATAGGAAGTTGAGCCGGAGCCATTTGGCCGTGTTTCACTCCAAAAGGAGATGGACAGTAGTGTAGAGACAAACAGATGAAAAGAAAATACAGAAATCCTTTCCTCAAAGCGAAGTGGGATGGAAAATTTAGCAAAACATTTTTTAATGCTGTTTTTGTGTTGAACACATTCTGGTGTGTACTGTTTGCCCCATGAGTGTAAAGTAATCATTTATTATTTTGCAAAGGCAAAATGTGTTTGAACAGTCTTTTTGTAGCTTGAATTGCATTGACACTCATCCAGTGCAATGAGTGCAGTGACTCATTGCATACTAATGTACTAAATATATTATTTCTCAACATTGAGGAAATATTTTACACGAGTGCAATCTTTGGACTGAAGATTTTTCAATACACATGTTTTGCACTACATTTATTAAACAAGGAAATGTATGATTTGTTAGATAATGGTACACAAATAATGAGCACTATATTATTTCAACAGATCATAGTCAAACAATCTCATAAAAAAAAAACAATGTACATTATGATCAATAATTTGTAGTAAAACGTGCATACCTTACAGTGCGGGCTTATTGAAGGAAAACTACAAACTACAAATATATTTTTCACTTTGGTTGGTTTCCTTCCTGTCTGCTCTCATTGATTTGTTTTATCTTGTACTGTTCTAATCATGTGTATGATAATAACGTTGACTCTCATTCTGCAGACTTCTGCAGATATCACAAATTAATAATTTGCACACACAGTTTGGTCTCTTCTTTCTTCAGTCTATTTACTCTTACCGAATGAAAAAAGGGTACGTCAAAAACTAATTATATTTAATCTTGATTAAACCATATGAATTCACGTCAACTCAGGGTTTAAGCTGAGTAAAGATTTTTAATTGTTTAATGTGATCCCTCCTAGATATAGATATAGATATATAGATATAGATATATATATACTGAGCCCTCCAGGGTTGCTCAGTAACCAGTCCACTGACATAGAGTTTCAATCCCTCATAATGGACAACGTGTGCATATCAATCATCGGCCAGAGAGTCAGTAATGCAAAAGGTGAGGCCGAGCTGCCACAACGTCAGAATGCAGGGCTGCAGCAATCTTGAAGGGGCGCCTCCAATTGGGAGCCCATTTCAATCTATCTTGCCTCGGATTGTGCCACCATACTAGGCTGATGATGAGAATTAGAGTCATGATACAGTTTTTGTCCCTGGTGCGCAATAGTTACAGTATGTTTCGTGTTCACAAATGCCGCCTCTGAACGTTGAACCATAGTAACGACAAAGTCGGTATGAGAGAAGGACAAATCATAATGATCGGTTCTTTTCGGCACTAACACATCAACAGGGACTTGTGCTTCCTAACAATAAGTGAGATAGCAGGGAGTGTAACAGATGTGTTTTATGCAAAGGCCACATTTTTCAAATATTCACCAGATTCACCCCCACGAGCCAGCAGTGACTTGACTAGCTGATCAATGAGAGTACAATTAAAGCGCTCCACCATGCTGTCCGATTTGGTATTATAGGATGTAGTGAGAGTCTTCTTAGTGCTGAGCACAATATTTGTACAATCTAAGCCTCAAACTGCCTACCCTGGTCGCTCTGTACAGTCCCTGGAATGCCATTTAGCAACACCGATTGGGCAGTTTGATTGGATAAAGCACACGGATCAACAAATTTAGAGACATAGTCCTCAATGACCAGCACATATTTATTACCTCTAAATGTCCATAGCCACTCTCTGAAAAAAGGGAGAAGCTTGCAAACCCCCCATTGAAGCGCGATGTTTAGGTACCGGGGCTTTGTGGGTCTGACATGCAACACACTGCTCACACCACTGGATAATGTCTTTGAGCATAGAGGGGCCAATAGCAATGTTCACTACCATGCTCCCACACTCTCTATGCTGCACAATGAGCAGAAAGACCAACCCCATGTAACTGCAACAGAATATCCGGGACAGGCAACGCAGGTACCATTACTTGATGATGAACTTCCCCCTGGGGGGAGGATTTCACCGTTCGGCATAGGAGCTCATTCCCTGTTGACCACTGGGGAAATTCAGTACACAGCTTCCATGGCCACCTGGAGCTGCCTTTCAGCTGCCCCCTGGGTGGACGAGAGCCTACATGCTTGATCCAGTCCAACACAATGGTAATATTCGGATCATTCTGCTGATGTATTGTTAAAGTATCCGTGTCATTTAAAAGTTTTTGCAGTTGGGCCCCTCGAACGCCAGGCTCAGCAGGCAGAGGGACTGTTCTCTGCGCAGAAATGTCACCTCGCGCCAGATGTGCGTCAACCACATCAACCAGGGTAGCAATACCTGTTGTACACGAAATGGGGCGCCGCGAGAGGGCTTCAGGTAATGCGTCAAGCTCAGATATCTAACGGGCTCTCTTCCCAGATAGATCCATGTCAATAGAGGGACTGTGTGGCGCAGTGCGAGAGTGGCCGTGTACAACCCGAGGGTCCCTGGTTCAATTCCCACCTAGTACCAACCTCGTCACGTCCGTTGTGTCCTGAGCAAGACACTTCACCCTTGCTCCTGATGGGTGCTGGTTGGCGCCTTGCATGGCAGCTCCCTCCATCAGTGTGTGAATGTGTGTGTGAATGGGTAAATGTGGAAGTAGTGTCAAAGCGCTTTGAGTACCTTGAAGGTAGAAAAGCGCTATACAAGTACAACCCATTTATCATTTAATAGACATGCCCCGCAGTTCTCAAAGAGGTTTATGGTCAGTTATTATTGTGAATGAGAACAATCCAGTTTAATGCCCAAACTGCCACACAGGCCACATAACAGCCCAAAGCTCTTTATCGAAGATGGACCATCGTTTCTGCGCGTGTGTAAGTGATTGACTGGCCTACACGACCATCCTTTCCTGCCCATCTTTATCCTGAGCTATATACCCCAACTGCTTCCAAAGAGGTATCCGTGTAGACTTTAAAAGGAGAACCATCATCTGGCATAGCAAATTCTGGGACGGATGACACCACTGGTGTCAAATACTCAAAAGCCACATTACAGTCAGTAGTCCATTCAAAAGGAACATCTTTACATGTTAGGTGATGCAGAGGGGCAGCACAATGAGCAAAGTCCTTCACAAATTGTCTGTAATAAGAACCCAGGCCCAAGAAATCTCTGACTGTGGGAGACTTAGACTTAGACTAACTATATTGATCCACAAGGGACATTGTTCCAATTGGTATGGGCCAAGTCTTGACCATGTCTGTGTTTCTGGGGTCTGGCAGCAGTCCCTGGCGGGAAACAACAAGACCTCGGAAAACTATGTGGTCTTGGGCCAGGTGGCATTTGTTTGGGTTAAGCTTGAGGCCAGCTGCTTGAATATGCAAAAATACTTCACACAGGCGGGCCAAGTGCTCCTCAAAGTTGGGGCTAAATATCAACACATCATCCAAATACACCATACACACCTGCCACAACGGACCGCTAAGGACCAGCTCCATCATGCGCTGGAATGTTGCAGGGGAGTTTGTGAGACCCATGGGCATCGCCCATCAATGATACAGGCCTCTCCCTGTGGTGAACGCGGTATTTTGGCAGTCGTCCTCAGCCACTTCGATTTGCCAATAGCCGTTGCAAAAGTCCAGGGTACTAAACCAACAGGATCCTGCCAATGCGTCCAGCATGTCATCCACATGGAGCAGAAGATTGCAGTCTCTAACAGTGGCACTGTTCAAACGTCTATAGTCAATACAGAACCTACATTCACCATTCTTTTTTTTCACCAGCACCAGAGGAGAGGCCCAGGGGCTGCAGCTCTCCTCAATCACTCCATCAGCTAACAGTGCTGCTACCTACCTTTTGGTTTCCTCCCTCTTTTCTGGAGCGGTCGGGTATGAACGCCGTCTCAATGGGGAATAGCTGCCTGTATTTATACCATGTTTGGTAAGAGTGCATTTACCAGTCATGGCTCTGGACGTGCTAAAGATATCACTAAACTCTACCATTAAATTTTTAAACTATCCAATTTGCGGAGAACTAGCCGGGTAGTCCGTTAACGGCACCGGTGGCATGGTATTGGTAGCGACCTCGGACACTGCACTACTAACTCGAGTGGGAAAGATCACCAGATCCCCCTCATTTACTGAGAAAAATTTGCCGACATGTGTGTTCTCCCGTAGCATCATGTGTTGGGTTGTGGGGTTAAGCAAACGGGTCGTGGTGACGCCATTTTCAACCAGAGGAAGAGTTTGGGCCTCTACACACTCACTCCTACTCTGCGGATTAGGCTAAAGGTACCCAGTGAACTCAGGGAGATTGTCAACAGGCCCTGAAGGAGAGATGCTAACCAGTACCAACATATCACTAAGAGGGGGCAGCGGCAGGGCCAACGTGAGCGATACATTGCAACATATCAAAGCCTTATTGGTTAACAACTTAATGTTCATGCTCCACAGCTGCAACCTACCACGGGGAATACCCAAAAGCGCCTGGTGCGCCGACAGGAAATCCAAGTCTACCAGGGCAGTCTGTGTGGAGCTGCAGAGTGCATGAAAAACATGCTGCCATGCTTGATTACCCAGTCATAGTACAGTGGTTTATTATTTAGTATAGTTTGTTTATTTGCATGCTATGTACAATGCTACGTTTTTTTCGTTTTACATACGTATTGTATTCAAGACAGCTGTACTGTCTCCCAGAGGTAGCGCTTACTTTATTTAGTTCTTTAAAGATTATTGCATAAAAAGCACAATTGATGTCTGGTCTAAAAAGAACAACATTATACAAATTAGAAAATTGATAAGATGTAGTGTATGCAGTGTCATTTTAAACCACGAGTTTATGAGCAAATCAAATCAAAAGTGTATTATCTCTGTCATTTGTATCCAAATTTTGGTAAAGAAATATGAGATTTTAATTGTTGGCCATATCGCTCAAGCCTATAACAATATTTGGAAATTTGTATTATTACAATTTTTGGACCAAAAAGGCGCAGTCCATAAACGGGTCTATTTAGGTCTATGTTCACACACAAGGCCTACCGAATTATAAGGCGCATTAAAGGGGTCATAATATGACTTAATTCTCGATTTTAAACACTTCCTTATGGTCAAAATAACGTGGAATGTTAATTCTTGGGTCAATTTTTTCATAGATTATGTTTTACAGACCATCTACAAGCCGCTTTCTGACCGTCTCTACAGGATTAGCCATTAGCCTGGCTGTCTTATTTACATGGCTCCACTTTTACAGCGTCTTCTCCCCAACGTCTTTGTTGTACCGGTAGTTTTTAGTTTCCTTAGCGAATCAAGTGACAATTAAGTTAGAACTATACGGGTCGTGGTGACGCCATATTAGAAATGACAACAGCTGAGTGTGAATGCCCCACAACAAGAGGATTGAGAAAAAGAAGAACTTTATTGACTACGACGCGGACTACATTGGTGGACACACGCAAATGTAGGAGTCTTGTTCACGAGTGGGGGAAGAGTGGATCATGAGCCCGACAGGTGGATCGGTGCGGCGTCTTCAGTAATGCGGACGTTATGCCGATCCGTTATGGTAAAGAAGGAGCTGAGCCGGAAGGCAAAGGTCTCAATTTACCGGTCGATTTACGTTCCCACCCTCACCTATGGTCATGAGCTTTGGGTCATGACTGAAAGGATAAGATCACGGGTACAAGCGGCCGAAATGAGTTTCCTCCGCCGGGTGGCGGGGCTCTCCCTTAGAGATAGGGTGAGAAGCTCTGCCATCCGGGAGGACCTCAAAGTAAAGCCGCTGCCCCTCCACATCGAGAGGAGCCAGATGAGGTGGTTCGGGCATCTGGTCAGGATGCCACCCGAACGCCTCCCTAGGGAGGTGTTTAGGTTACGTCCAACCTGTAGGAGGCCACGGGGAAGACCCAGGACACGTTGGGAAGACTATGTCTCCCGGCTGGCCTGCGAAAGCCTCGGGATCCCCCGGGAAGAGCTAAACGAAGTGGCTGGTGAGAGGGAAGTCTGGGCTTCCCTGCTAAGGTTGCTGCCCCCGCGACCCGACCTCGGATAAGCGGAAGAAGATGGATGGATGGATGGATGGAGTATTCCGTTTATATTTACATCCAACACAATTTCCCAACTCATATGGAAACGGGGTTTGTGTATAAATATATATATATATATATATATATATATATATATATATATATATATATATATATATATATATATATATATATATATATATATATGTATGGGCTAAAAATAACGTAAATATGAGCATCTTGACCATATAGGTCAATGGCCTACTTTGCTCCTGTTTATCATTCAGAAAGATGCCTTTGGAGTTAAATTTGAGATGATTAGATTCCGAGAATTTTATTTCCCAGCAAAGTAATCTGTTTTCCCTCCTGCGTTGCTCCATTTCACCTGAGCAATGTCAGGTAGCTTTATGGTCAGCCATCACTCTTAAGAACAATGAGATCACTGGTCACCCCACTGATCCTTTCTCTGTGCAATATCACTCTGGAGAGGAGTCCCAGCTTTCCCTACATCTATGATCTTTGGCTGAAATATTTGCTCACAGCATCACTTTTGACATGTCATTTACTGTTGATGGCAGCAGTGAACAAGCCTGGTGAAAATGTGACGATGTGTCTTAATGTACTTTACGGTTGATGACAGCTTACTTTCCCCTAGCACAGGAATGGGATGTAAAACAACTAACTAATATAGTCTAAATAGAGGTTAATGGCCAAAATCACTCCATTCAACTTGCTGAGGCTGAGTGCAGGATTGTGTGGGACACACACACACACACACACACATATATATATATATATATATATATATATATATATATATATATATATATATACAGTGGGGCAAAAAAGTATCTAGTCCGTTGTGCAAGTTCTCCCACTTAAAATGATGACAGATGTCTGTAATTTTCATCATAGGTACACTTCAACTGTGAGAGACAGAGTGTGAAAAAAAATCCAGGAATTCACATTGTAGGAATTTTAAAGAAGTTATTTGTAAATTATGGTGGAAAATAAGTATTTGGTCAACCATTCAAAGCTCTCACAGATGGAAGGAGGTTTTGGCTCAAAATCTCACGATACATGGCCCCATTCATTCTTTCCTTAACACGCATCAATCGTCCTGTCTCCTTAGCAGAAAAACAGCCCCAAAGCATGATGTTTCCAACCCCATGCTTCACAGTAGGTATGGTGTTCTTGGGATGCAACTCAGTATTCTTCTTCCTCCAAACACGACGAGTTGAGTTTATACCAAAAAGTTCGATTTTGGTTTCGTCTGACCACATGACATTCTCCCAATCCTCTGCTGCATCATCCATGTATCCATTTTGGTATAAACTCAACTCGTCGTGTTTGGAGGAAGAAGAATACTGAGTGGTTGACCAAATACTTATTTTCCACCATAATTCACAAATAAATTCTTTAAAATTCCTCCAATGTGAATTCCTGGAATTTTTTTCACATTCTGTCTCTCACAGTTGAAGTGTACCTATGATGAAAATTACAGACCACTGTCATCATTTTAAGTGGGAGAACTTGCACAATCGGTGACTGACTAAATACTTTTTCCCCCCACTGTATATATATATATATATATATATATATATATATATATATATATATATATATATATATATATATGGCGTACGGTTCGTAAAATTGCCTCACAGTCTGGAGATCGAGGCTTTAAATCTCTGTTTGGGCATCTCCGTGGTGTTTGTGCTTTTTAAAGAGGTTAGTGGTTATTCGTCTTTATATGACCTGCGATTGGCTAGTGACCAGTCCAAGACGTTGCTGATGGCCACAAATTAACTGTTGAACCTATTGAGAACAGTTGATATATAAAATTGATGGATATTATTCACAGAGGTGTCATATTATCACGCTGATTCGATTAAGGTAATTAATAAAAGTCGTGTATTTCAACAAAGCCTGTTTTATCTTTCAAAATGTATTTATACCTTGTATTTATACAATAGCTTTTGCAATAATGTAATCAATTTAATGAATTTGAATGAAAATATTTCAATTTGAGGGCTTTTCCTAGCATTTACTAGGTGAGATTAAAAAAAATTGAAAATGAATGTATTAACTAAGGATCATAATTAAATAATCTCTCAGTGTTTTATTCTCTTGCCAGAACCAGGTATTGGATCTAAAATAGGTGTGTTATGTAACACCACTTTGAAGCAGGACTTGTCGAAAACATACATGAATTACCATGAATTGATTTACGTGGACCCCGACTTAAACAAGTTAAAAAACTTATTCGGGTGTTACCATTTAGTGGTCAATTGGACGGAATATGTACTGTACTTTGCAATCTACTAATAAAAGTTTCAATCAATCAATACACATGTGTCACTGTAATATAAGTTAATGACTCGGGCAACTTAAAGTAGGGACATTTTCCTGGGATCCAAGGGAACAACGTGTAAAAATAGCCAACATAAGAAAATGTATTTCCTGATACACCTGATTTTTCTTACATCCCCACTCATTATTGAGATATGAGGTAATAATATAATTGGTATATGTCTATTGTATTGCAAAGCTTTATATTATAAAACTTTCGGAACGGAACTGTTTATAGACTGGCAGAATTTCTATTGTTTTTTTTCAAGGACTTAATTTTTCAATTTTTTATTTTTCAAACCAATACTGGTACAAATAACTTTCTCCTTCTCAAAACTGATAGTTTTTTTTTTTTTTTTTGCGTTAATGTGATGGGGTATTTTTCCCCTTACCGCGGAATGTTTGAGGAACAATTGGTGAAAATAGCATGCGAAATATCTTTATCTGTAACAATGAAGAAGTTTGTACATGGAAAGGCACTTGTTTGTCCAGCAGGAACAGAGGCAAGGCAGCATCGGTCGAAAATCTCTTCTAGTCTTTGAGCTCGCGCCAGTGAGCGAAAGGCGGGGCAATGTTGATCCTTAACTATCTTATCTGGGTAGTCTTCCTTTTTCTTTTTTTGTCTCCTCAGATAAAACTTTTCGTCTTTATTGTTTGTTGTTGTTTTGCAACTTTGCCATGATGGCAGTAATTGCACGTAGGCGTTCGTATGATCTTTTTAACGAATGGGAAAACTGGTAAGTTACGTATATCGTAAAGCTGTCTGGATATTTGTAGATTTTTGTTTGTTCCTCAAAGTTGCTTAGTGCCCGTGAAAGCGATACAGACTCGCTCAGGCCATGACAAAGGTCCTATTCAGGTAATAATCCCATTGAGATCAAAGATCTCTTTTCCAAGGGAGACCTGGCCAAGAGGGCAGCAGCAAGGTTACAATAAAAACAGTAAACAACACATAAAACATCACATTTACAACATTAAAACTTGCTCATATGACACATGTGCATACAGACAAGGTAGACTGCAATCCTTTCACAGAAGCTTTAAACTCATTCAATGTAACAAGGGTTTGAAGTTGAATATTCGATTGTAGGTTATTCCAAGCCTTTAGTGCTGAAAACCTAAATGCTTTCTTGCCTAGTTCAGTTCTTACTTTGGGGATGAAAAATTGAAGAACATTCATTGATCACAGATTGTGTCTTCCTTGTTTTTTGTTAAAAGACAAGATGGATAAGATGGAGTGATACAAAAGAATGGTTTTGTAGATGTAACATCCCAAAAGTTACGAACATACTTTATGAAAGTTGAAAAGTTACTTTGTGCTGTTTTAATGAACCTATAAATATATCCCAAAGAAAGTCCAAGAGGATTTCTGTTGTTTTGTCCATTGATAAATTGTCTGGAATCTTTAAAGCCAAAGAAAGGGGTAACTCTCATTACTTATTTTATGCCTGATCTCAAATTGTATCCATATAATGCTTACTGATTTTGAACTCTATGATGACCAAAGAAAATATGGCTTCAAATTTTAGCCTTTGTTGTTTTGCAAAAAACTCAACAGGAGAAAAGAAGAGGACGGAATGACGAAACAATTGTTTGTAATGACAAAAGGCGAGTTGTTACAATCCTTTTCATCTTCCTCACAGTTTTTCCCAGGAATAATCTTCTGTTGTGTCCATCATTCTGGCACATGTTGCTGCTTTTAAGCAAATTGCGTTCTGTTAGGGGGAGAAAAAAGTTGCAGAGGCTGAGCAAACTTCTTGGATATTTATACTGTATCTACACCGGGCTTACAACAGTAACAAAAACACTACAATCAATAATAGCTTTAACTCTTGGGGATCCCCCAAAGTCACATAGATATTTTTTTTGTAACTTTCAACGCCTAAAACTCTAGATCAGGGGTAGGGAACTTATGGCTCTAGAGCCAGATGTGGCTCTTTTGATGACTGCACCTGGCCCTCAGATAAATCTTAGCTGACATTGCTTAGCACAGTAAGTAATGAATAATTCCGCTGGTAATTACAGTTTCAAAAATAACGTTCAAAATATAAAACATTCTCATGCATTTTAATCCATCCTCCTGGTTTCTATCGCACCTGTTCAAGAAGTCGCATTAATGGTAAGAAGTATTTTATTTATTGTTGGTTAGCTTCAGAATAACAATGTTATTCAAAATAATAAGAGACTTATTATACTCTAGAAATGTTGGTCTTACTTAAAAATGCGCGCATTTAGTTGTATTTAGTCTTAAAAAAAAATATATATATATATATATGTATATATATATATATATATATATATATATATATACATATATATATTTATATATTATATGGCTATGATGGAAATACTTTTTAAAATATCGCTCTCTCAGCCAAAAAGGTTCCGGACCCTTGCTCTAGATTGAAGAATGTATCCATCGATAGAATGTTTTTTTTTTTTTTTCTGCCATTTTTGTCAAAGAAAATCCAGTTCTTTTCTTGGAAAAAAACACAAACCATGCAATATACGTGCATGCACACACAACATTTTGTAACTACATTCACATAGGCTGTGAGTTCAAACCCCGACCGGTCATACCAAAGACTATAAAAATGGGACCCATCACCTCCCTGCTTGGCACTCAGCATCAAGGGGTTGGAGTTGGGGGTTAAATCCCCAATATGATTCCTGAACGCAGCCACAACTGCTGCTCACTGCTAGGGTTGGGTATCGAGTATCGAGTATCGATTGGAACCGGGCCTAACTTTCCGATTCTCCCGGAATTGTTTAAAAGTTTAAATTTAGATTCCTAGTTTCGATACCCAGTCCGCCGACCAGACAAAAATAATAAGTCCGCCGACCCGGAAGAAGAAGCCGCTGAACACCAACGAAGAAGCGCCCACCGCCGGAAGTGTCAAGCATGGATAGCGGGCGTCGACGGTCGAAAGTGTGGCTTTATTTTACTAAAAAAAAATGAAATATTGACGAAATGTAACACGTGCGACAGGACTGTTTCGTGCTTAGGAGGGTGCACGTCGAACATGATAAAGCACCTCCGAGTTCATGGAGTAAAAATAAATGCGGGTCCCGTCTTCCACAGGAGACACTATCTGTTCAGAACGCTCACGCATCCTGCCTGAGAATGCGGATATGGTCATTTTCCTGAACAAGAACTGTCTCTGATTTTATACTGTACCTGCTGGTAATCTGGACTGGGTTTTGCAAGTTGTTTCTTATTGTTTATTTGCTTTTCTGCACCAGGTTAGCCCATCAGTGGGAGCACGGTAACATGTTTAGGTACCTAAAGCATCATACACTTGTGTGTGTAAATGTGTTTTCATGAGTTTTTCGAAAATAAAGCTCTCTTGATTAAAGTGTACCCCCTGTGTATTCATAATTTATAATATTTATATTCAAGTTCATAGATTTGATATTTATATTCTAGTTGAAATCAGCCCTGTGAGGAATTTATAGTAAAGTTCATAAAAAGTTAATAGAACTAAAATTGATGGAGAATGTCAGACTATTTCATTCAGAAAGACTAGGTCAGCTAGCTCATTTAAAATATCCTAAACTTTTTTTTGACCCTGCCTTTTTTTTTTTTTTTTAAAGAAATAATCGGAATCGAGAATCGTCAGGAATCGGAATCGAAACCAAGAATCAGAATCGGAATTGAAATCGTTCGAATTCAAACGATACCCAACCTACTCACTGCTCTCCTCACCTCCCAGGGGGTGGAACAAGGGGATGGGTCAAATGCAGAGGTTAATTTTGTGACTATCAGTGGTACTTTAACTTTAAAAACTCTTATGTCCCTACCAACATAGATAGATAGTACTTTATTGATTCCTTCAGGAGAGTTCACTCAGGAAAATTAAAATTCACCAACATTGTTTTTATTACATATAAATGTAAAGCAACTCTGCGTCTAATATTAATATATTGTTTATAATATATTACTTTATGATAACCTGGCGATATCTCATTGTTGAGGTGTCAAATTACACCTCTAATAGGATTTCAAAGGAAAATGTTTTGATCTATCTGTTTTTTATGGAAAAAGCAATGTACAATAACAGGTTTACAGTATATTGAAAAATGACCATTATGAAAGGGAGTCAATGTGGAACAAAGGGGTCCTGGAGAACTTCAATGTATAGTAACTAAATAGCTTGTGCTAAAAGATAACTTAGCAAAGGACGGACAATGCAACTTTTGAGATTAATTCCTTTACAACTCCTGTGGCCATATTTTTTCTCGTTAAAATTAAAAAAGACCATTCTGTTGCATGATGTCCTCTGGAAAGGCAATAATAATACCCACAGAAGGGTTACAGTACACTCAGGAAATGAGGAGTGCAGGGAGCAGGTGAAGTACAGAACATTTTTTTTTTTTTTTTTTTTTTTGATGGATGGATGGATATTTTGATGCTGCGGAAAAAGTGGGAAATACATTGCATGAAAATATAATCATTATTGTTTGATGTGTTTATACACTCCAACTATCGGGTGGGAATATGTAGGCTGAGATAGCCACCCAAATGTGGTTATCTCAAAAAGTAAGATGCTGTAATGTTTTTGCAAAGACAGGCCACATCAATACCATAACTTGATTAATGATATTTTCATACAGAATGATTTATTTGCCTATCATTCAGTCATTAGCAATTCCAAAATGTAAACATTGTTTTTTGTTTTTTTGTTTTTTTTAATGAAATTGAGCTCACAAACTGTTTAATCGGATACTTGCAGGAACGAGGCAAATTCCCTGCATGCATTTGTTATACATGAATGCAGCCAAATTGGTTATTCATGCAGTATACCCACTCACGTCTCAAACAAACTATGCTCAGTGAAGCTGTTACACACAACAATGTTTTTTCTGCATCAATAAAAATGTGTCTTTTGGAGGTTGCGTTTGTGTTTTTTGCACTCTCTGTATATTGTCTCACAGTTACGGGGTTGGATGGCAAGTTGTTGGGGGTTTTATGAGTATAAATGTATATAAAAATATATTTTGGTTAGATTATTCACCTGTTGTAACAAAGTTCATTGCAAGTAAATGCTATAAAGAAGCAAAGCTCTTTTATAGTATCTCACAAGTAAACAGGGCCCTTAAATGTCGGCAATCATTTAATTACATATTCCCAAGGGACCGTAAAATAGAATTGAAACTTGGATATACATTTTGCAGCATGGATAGCTGTAGAATTAATGCAACATTCATCTATTTTTGTTTATTTGTTTGTGCAATTACCATTTTTTTTAAATATATATATATATATATATATATATATATATATATATATATATATATATATATATATATATATATTGCTTTATACAACTATCTATAACAGGGTTGTCAAGCTCATTTTAGCTAAGGGGCCGAATGGAGGTAATTTCTATTCCCATGCAAGCCGGACTGGTAAAATCATTGCATAATAATTTATAAATAAAGACAACTTCAAAATTGTTGTCTTTTTCTTACTTCAGCCAAAAATAGAATGAGCAAACTTGAAAGTGTATACATTATAAAAAAATAATTTGGGGAAAAACACTTAAGGTAGTTAAAAATTCTGAGGAAAGAAATATGTTCCTGTTATAAAACACCATGAACTTAGACTTTATCTAAGTGTATTTACAAAGCTATAATACTTTAAGCACTTCCTGTTTAGCATTCTCATGCTGGCAGTTCACCATTAAAGACGTGTTTGGAAAAGCAACCAAGTGTTTCCTCTAACCGCCACATTGGTGACATCCACAACTGCTACAACACATTCATTTTTCATCATTCAAACATCACAATTATAATACAATCAAAAAGATTGTCAAAATGACACCATGAAAGCCAAATTAAAGGTAACATAACTACAAACTTAACCAATGTGAACATTGTAGATTTAAGCATGAAATAAAATAGCACAAACAACAAAAATAGAAACACACATTTTTACAACAGAGTTCAGAGTGCACATCGAGTCGTCAAAAAATTGAGAGCGCTTCACACAATTTTAACTACAAAAATGATGGTCAAATTGACTTAAGTCTCTGCATCTCACCGTTTTGTAATTGTATCTGTTGAGTGGATAATTTACAATTAAAGAAGGTATTGTGCGTTTCTACAGCATTAGTCTACCGCCAGCTACAACAAGAGCAAGTGAATGCTTGCACCTGCACTGATTGGAGTAGTGACAGCCAATCCAGAGGGTGCGTGTGATCCGGGTTGCACTGGAATTGCTGTTGTGACATCTGGTGGACACATTTAGAACAGCAGTTTCTTTCATTAAAAAAAATCCAGTTCGTTTGTATACTTTGCATACTCATTTTGCGGGCCGTGGGTCAGGTTAAACCTGTCCGCAGGGCGTACGTTTGACACCCCTGATATAGAGGCTGCTAACTTTCCAGAGTGCCATAAGCATTTTTAAATTGCCTTCTTCTGGTGTTTTGGTTACAGATTGACCGATTATTGGCCGGGCCGAATATCTGCACCAATAATTGGCATTTTGAAGTATTTCTATATCAGCCCTTTCTTTTTATCGGTATCGGCCTCCAATATTTTGGTACCGGTACCAAAATTATTTCGCTACTTTTTGATAATTTTCGATACTTTACTAGATAAAGGGGAGCACAAACAATTGCATTATTGGCTTCATTTTAACAAAAAAAATGTAAGTTACATTAAACATGTTTCTTAATGCATGTTTGTCCTTAAAAAAAATAGTGAGCATACAAGACAACTTATTTTTTATTAGTAAGTAAACAAACAAAGGCTACTAATTTAGCTGCTGACATATAAATAACATTGTGTGTCATTTATCATTCTATTATTTTGTCAACATTATTAAGAACAAGTTGTAGAAAAATTCATTCTTAATCTATTTGTTCATTTACTGTTAATATCTGCTTACTTTCTCTTTTAACATATTCTATCTACGCTTGTGTTAAAATGTAATAATCACGTATTCTTCCGTTGTTTGATACTTTATATCTTTACATTGGATGATACCACACATTTGGGTACTAATTTGATACCAAGTCGTTACAGGATCATATTCAAAGTCTTCATGTGTCCAGGGACATTCCTGAGTTTCTAAACATGATATCAAATTTAAATGAAAAAATATTTTAAGACGCTAAATTTTTTTTATGCAATCATAGCAGTATTGATTAGATACGCACCTGTAGTTGGTATCATTACAGTGAATGTCAGGTGTAGATCCACCCATGGCATTTGTTTACATTCAGGAACGGCGTCATTAGCGGTAAAACCGGTGAGCTACGGTGTGTAGTGAAACATGTTTAGCTATTCCTCATCTTGCAGGGATGATACTTGTCGCAATGGAGGCGAGGATTAGTGATTTAGACGTAGCTAAAACACTGCTGACTGCAACTGGACTTTAGCAGCTAGCTAGCTAGCCATGCCTCTTCCTTAGGGCGTTTCAGTGTTATAACTTCACCTTCATCGTTAGTTTTAAGCCAAAATGCGTCCGTTCTCCCTTTTCTGTCAACACACTGTGTCTGCTTGTAAGCACTCTGTGATTGTGCACTGCCGAAAATGCTCGTCTGCTCGTAAAACCAGCAATGTCAGGATGTGACATCGACAGGGAGGCGTGGGGTTGGGGAACCGGTACTTTTTAGAGGCGGTATAGTACCGAAGACTATACTAATACCGGTATACTCTACAACTGTACTAATACCGGTATACTGTACAACTCTAATGTAAACAAAAATGCACAGGCATTAGTTTTGTGTGTGGTCGGCTAATGATAGCATTATCCTCCAATTTCACTCAAGAATCTTCTATTGGTTCTAGTTTAAAGATCACACAGCTCTTGGCCACTCCATTACTTTCAGTGTCCTCAGCATCATCTTAGAGGTGTGTTTGGGGGTCATTCTGTTATCTGCCATGTGATCTAGTTTGCTTCATGTCCTAGAACTAGATGTTAGAATCTATATTTCACTCAATGAACCATAGCTCCCTCAGTGCCAGCATTCCTTTGATGCTGCTACCACTATGCTGTGTTGAAGGCAAATACATTAGATTAGATTAGATTAGATAGTACTTTATTTATTCCTTCAGGAGAGTTCCTTTAGGAAAATAAAAATTTTCAGCACAATCCCATTCAAGATCAGACAAACATTACAGGGAGACAGAACAGGATCGCTGACGGGTCTGCCGGCTTCCAGCACCCCTTACAAGAAGGGTGAGACACAGGTAAACAAGTGGGGGGAATGGGAGAAAAAAATAGAAGACTAAAATAAAATATAATAATAAAATAATCGGTCTAAGCCTGGGCCCTGTAGAGGGGGTCCAGACTGAGGCCAAGGGAAAAAACAACAACAACTCATAGCCATAGTACACATCCCTCTCACATGTGTGTAAGAGGGAAACATCAAACATCAAAGAAGACAAAGGACATTGAAGACATTAAAGCAGCTGATACAACCAGCCACTTCTACATACAGCTATGAATAAAAAGTAAAAGAAACATCTACACATATACAAACATATACATATACACATAGCTACAGTATCATGTTGACAGCTCTTTATACAATAATAGCTGGGTATAGTCATTTTCATCAGATAGCCAATCTATGTATGCTACAATACTGCCAGCATTTCTCTTTAAAAAAAGGAGCCTATGTGCAATTTGCCCATGTGAAATAGTGCAGTTGCGGTCAAACGTTTGCACACTCTCATTATTGGAATGGCTGTCTTATTCATAACAGGCAATTAAAGTGTGCAGCAAGTAATATAAACATGTAATTGTGTCACCCTGAGCGTGCGTCTCTTTTCGAAGGAATCTTTCACGAGATCAGAGTAGTTGGATCAGCTTTGGTATGACATTTCATATCGGCATGAACAACATAACCACGCTTGTGGAAGTTCTTGGTCGGGGGATGAAATACCATCCCACAGCAGTGTATGACATGCGTGACGATTGGCATAGGGAAGAGACGCCAAGCTGTTGTGGATGGGTTTGGTTCTTCCACACTAAATTGGGCCTTCAATTTTGAACCAATGAATCTTGTTACAAACTCTTACATACAATACACCAAACGTTAGATAGTATCAATAGCAAAATAAAATCTTTGGCTTTGGAAGGGATTTGGAACATTTTTTGAGTGCAATTAGACTTGTCCAGGGTGCACGCCGCCTTCCGCCTGAGTGCAGCTGGGATAGGCTCCAGCACCCCCGTGACAACCACAAGAGGGACAAGCGGTAGAAAATGGAAGGCATTTTAAAAGAGCATATTTTTTTTTCGTGATTTTTTAAATTAATTTGATAGGGAAATCATAGTACAGATCCTGAGAAAACAGACACTTTTTGTTTTGTCCCCCCGGCCCCTAAAAAAAAAAATGTACAAAAGTTTTTTATAAAAATTACAAATTACAAATCCTAAATTTCTGTCACAGTGGGTAGCAATGAACCTTCCTCTTCACCACAAGCAGATAGCGAATCACAAGAAATGACTTAAAGGAGAAAAAGTAACAACAAAAATAAAAATCACAAACATACAGAGAAATGTCTCTGAATAAGAACAACAACAACAAAAAAGAGTTGAGGTAAGTGGAAATGTTCATTGTCAAGAGTGAGTGTCACATTTATCCTATAGTGTCTTTAATTTAGTTATGTAACTAATTATGCAGCCCCAGGTCAAATCAAATTGTGTTGGCGTACCCCTTAGTTAATGTTATCTAAATCTAAGAAAAACATGAGGTCCTTAAGCCATAGGGAGGCCTTGGGGGGAAAACTGTGATTTCCACTCCAATAAAATCCTTCTATGAGTTATTAAAGGCCTACTGAAATTAGATTTTCTTATTTAAACGGGGATATCAGGTTCATTTTATGTGTCATACTTGATCATTTCGCGATATTGCCATATTTTTGCTGAAAGGATTTAGTAGAGAACATCCACGATAAAGTTCGCAACTGTCGGTGCAAAGAGAAAAGCCCTGCCTCTACCAGAAGTCGCAGACGATGACGTCACATGTTGATGGCTCCTCACATATTTACATTGATTTTAATGGTAGCCTGCAACAAACAGTGCTATTCGGACCGAGAAAACGACAATTTCCCCATTAATTTGAGCGAGGATGAAAGATTTGTGTTTGAGGATATTGATAGCGACGGACTAGGAAAAAAAAAAAAAAACGAGTTAAAAAAAACAAAACGCCATTACATTGGGAAGGATTCCGATGTTTTTAAACACATTTACTAGGATAATTCTGGGAAATCCCTTATCTTTCTATTGTGTTGCTAGTGTTTCAGTCAGTTTAATATTACCTGATAGTCGGAGGTGTTTGTCCACTGGTGTGTTGACGTGCAATGTCTCAGGGGAGTCACAAAACTGCAGTAGGACAGAAGCTCCGCTGATATCCGGTAAGAAGCGACTTTTTAACCACAATTTTCTCACCGAAACCTGCTGGTTGACATTTGGTCTGGACCGCACTGTGATCCATAGTAAATTTTTAGCTCCGGGAATTTTAAACAAGGAATCACCGTGTGTTTGTGTGGCTAAAGGCTAAAGCTTCCCACCTCCATCTTTCTACTTTGACTCCTCCAATATTAATTGAACAAATTGCAAAAGATTCAGCAACACAGATGTCCAAAATACTGTGTAATTATGCCGTCAAAGCAGATTACTTTTAGCTGTGTGTGCGTAGCCCTCACACTTCCTAAAACCCTGTGACGTCTTGCGTACACGTCATCATTACACGACATTTCGAAGACGAAACGCCCGGGAAATTTAAAATTGTAATTTAGTAAACTAAAAAAGCCGTATTGGCATGTGTTGCAATGTTAATATTTCATCATTGATATATAAACTATCAGACTGCGTGGTGGGTAGTAGTGGGTTTCAGTAGGCCTTTAATGATGCAAAGGCGATACTATCCCTAAAAGTCTGCTTAATTTTTTGATAGTTTGGTGGAATTCCAAAAATAGCCAATTCTGCACAAGGCGTCAATTTAAAATTTAGTGCATCTGCAAGATATTTAAAAATATTAATCCAGTAGGCTTTCAGACAAAAACAGTACCAGAACATTGTGTGTCATGTTTGCAGGAGTCGATTGACTTCGATTACATGTATCTGCGATATTTGCATACATTTTAGAAAGTTTAGAAACAAAGCATATTTTGAAATAAACAGAAATAGTCTACAGAACACATATTAACAAACATTAAGTTTTTTTTCATTTACACCTAACAATGTTTCTCAATTTAAATCAAAAAACAATCATAATGATGTTTTTCCTCACCGAGTTCTTTACAAAAAAACCTATGTCTAGATTCTGCCTATTTACGACATGAAAAATATACACAATTTAACCCCGGGGCTAAAAAAAATGGTCAGTTAACATTCGCTACAGTACAGTAATGCACTGTTAAACATAAGACATTACTCCACATAAATAGGGCACCGACAAAACTATGCTCTACAAAAAGCTAAAGTGACATTTAGCCGAAAGAAGTCAATTTGTGTAAACACTAAATGCTGAGTGGTTTTAAGTGTTTGTGTAATATGTGTTTCAAGTCATAGTTCTAATAAAATACCTGTACCTAGTCAACCATAGGTGATACTTTGCAATAAAACTTAACCTGCAAAGGTCCCCTCAATCCATATTTTTCACAGTAACAACAGATAGGCTGCACTGAAACTAACTTCACACTTCTAAAATAATAATTGAAGTCCAGTAAAACCATCAGGTTTGCTCATACGGGGTGCCGAATGTAAAAATTTACTCACACTTTTCTAGCAGAAATTATATATTTCTCACATTTAGCTCATTGTCACCATATTCACATTCAAATTAAATACTGACTCCAAATATTATATCTCAGTGTTAAATTTGCGTGTTGTACCTAAATCTTAAATCTCAATGTTAAATCTAACGTATTTTACGACTATACGAGATATACTCCGGAGTGACTTATGTGTGAAATTATTACCACATTACCGTAAAATATCAGATGATATTATTTATCTCATTTGCGGAAGAGACGTAGAAAATGTCAGCAATCGTCACACACACGTCAACCAATAAGAATTTGGCGGGGGAGCGTCATGGCACAAGTGCATTGTGGGTCATGGAATACTAACTGCTATATGCTATATGCTACTGCCGTAGCTATTAAAATGGAGAGTTTCATCGTTGGCGGTAACTTATAAAAACTGAGAAGGGCTGAACAAAAATGGCACCGAAAAGGAAATCATGTACTGCAGATTACAAACTGGACGTAGTGAAATACGCAGCAGAAAACGACAAGAGGAAGCGGCGCATACCTTTGGAGTTGGCAGAGTTGTTTAGAAGCGACATCGAGGAGAAGATTTCATCGGATTTATCGATTAGGAGTGACAGATTGTTTGGTAAACGTATAGCATGTTCTATATGTTATAGTTATTTGAATGACTCTTCCCATAATATGTTACGTTAACATACCAGGCACCTTCTCAGTTGGTTATTTATGCGTCATATAACGTACACTTATTCAGCCTGTTGTTCACTATTCTTCATTTATTTTAAATTGCCTTTCAAATGTCTATTCTTGGTGTTGGATTTTATCAAATACATTTCCCCCAAAAATGTGACTTATGCTCCAGTGGGACTTATATATGTTTTTTTCCTTCTTTAGTATGCATTTTCAGCCAGTGCGACGTATACTCGGGAGAGATTTATAATCCGAAAAATACGGTATTTTTGTTTGTATGTCTTTCATCATTTTGCTGCGCTCTTAATTCATGATTGTGTTTTGGGGTCAAAACGGTTGGTGACCACTCTATTGTTTGTGGTCAAAAGTGTGAGCACAATTATTCAAATACCTGTTGGTAAGGTTTAAAAAAGCACATATTTATATATATCTTGAACTCTTAATACCTTACCGTGCAATATTAGCCTTTGAGTGCAATACATCCGACACTGATTGTTATCACTCCAGTACTCTTGTCTTGTTCTGTAAATTGTACAGTAGTTTGCATACTGTTTTGTATATTGTACAGGATTGCCTATTATTGTCATTGGATAGTCGTCTATTTATTTAAATTCGTAGTTGTATATTTATTACTTATTGTGAAATGTATTTTCATCCCATATTTGTTCCCACTACCGCACCTAAAGTTGGAGTTCTTAATCTCGTTTTATGCAAATATAATGACAATAAAGTCCATTCTATTCTATTTTATTTCATATATCCTCGTACCAATTTTAATCCAGGAAAAGATCATTATTACGGCGTATCTCGGTCCAACAATTTAAGCATGTTTTCATCCAAAAATCCACTTTTCACTGTAAGCATTGACAAACCTCTAATGATGCAATTATGTCATGGAACATATGATATGTTATCAGTACACTTTGTCACAGCAGTACTTCAATCTGTGTGAACATATTTAATCACCTAAACTGTCCCTCAATTTTACGCAATTTCCTGTCGCTCTGGAAACTGAGGGTTTGCAAAGTAATTTAATTTGGATCGTAATTAAAAAGGAGCTAGAAGCTATGTGGTCTTCCACCTTTGCACGTAGTCCTTCTTTGTCGTCGCATTGCAATTTCTAGAGTAAAGTTTTCATTGGATTTAGTAATTTGCTGAGCTTTTCAACAAAGGTGCAGCAACAGCAACCTTATAAAATGCAATATGTCTCTTTGAAAAGACGAGAGAAGCAAAAAAAAAAAAACTAAAAAAAATTGCCAACATTTTCACAAGTGATAAAAGCTGGCGAGACACATTCCAATCAGAAATACGAATAAACTGCTACTTTAGGCTATGTTTACATTGCAGTCCAAAGTGGCCCAAATCAACATTTTTCTGAATCTGTTTTTTTTCCAGCTGACGGTTTACACTGCAAGTCAAACGTCATCTCCAGTGTAAGGGCCATTTTCCACTCAAAGTTCAGGAACTTTTGGTTCCTGGAACCACTATTTCCTGGAACTATAGGTTCCTGTAGAAGTGTGTAGTTTGTGTTTTCACCGAATTTCCCAGTTCAGGTAGTTCATACAAATCAGGCAGATGACGAATGGAGGAGTGGTGTAGAAAACAGACAATATTAGGTCAAAGTTCTTTTACTAAAAAGTCAATAAATGAAATACAAAGCAATAACATCCACACCAATATGATTTTAAAATGATGTAACGGGGCTGTCGATGATAACGTGTTATCACATATGATAAGTATAAGATAGCATCTCAAAGCAAGGTTTTTGCGGGGCATTAAAAGTCATTAAATTAATTCTGCAAAAATGAAGGCCTTGAATGGTATTTCAAATGGAATTTGATGCCCAAAGGCATTAAAAATAGTTTATGTTATTGTAGGTTAAAAATGAACTCAATAATTTTGCCGTCATCAATAAATTGCTGCATCTGTCTGTGTTACTTTTCTTCGACTGCGGCTTTCAAACGGCTTACAAAAGGTCTTGTATGGTTTGTATCCATACGGCAAATGGTACGGTTCTGGAGACCCAAACTTTGCCATTCTTTGTTGATTGTAGGCGTGTAGTCCTTAATTTTGACACGTCATTTTCATGGGGAAGCTGGGCTTTGTTTCATGACACCCTCAGCCTACTCGGCTAACATTAGCAGGTCTTCACATGTCCTAAGGTGGCCTAGGATGGACAAACAAGACAATTTTTACAACAGACAAAACTTGTATTTTCTGAAATTCCTACAATAAATTAGTTCATTCAGCTGCCTGACACTCTATACCTAACTCTACCCATTTCAAATAACTGATATGTTGTAAGTTACATTATATTTAAGATGTTTAATATAGCTTATTTTTGATCAATCTAAAGGATGCAAATTTCATTCTATTATGTGTATTTTTCTTTTTTAAAGGAAAAGTAAATGGTAATGTAAATATTGCCTTATGTAAAGTTATTAATGAATGTATTTACTATCTGTACCTTGTACGCTATCCTATTTAAAATACGTTTAAAATGTGCATTTAATTATTGCTATACTTACTGTCACCAAGTTTCAAGCAAATCGATGACTTGCAGTTAAGAAAAACGTTTAAATGGGAAACACACTTTTTGGAGAAATGGATGTTATTTTTTTTTTTGCATTTGAAATATTTAAAAAAAACATCTCCATTGAGGTTGTATATACATGATGTAAGTATATATGTAATGTAGTAAGTTGCACATTTATAACAAAATTTAATAATTATTTATTTTTGATCATCATTCATTTTGAAAAGCATCACTTACTGTGCAAAGTCTGCTGTCATTAGGATGCCGACTGCTAGTCAATCAATCAATCAATCATTGTTTATTTATATAGCCTTAAATCACAAATGTCTCAAAGGATTGTGCAAACCACTACGACTACGACATCCTCGGAAGAACCCACATAAGGGCAAAGAGAACTCACACCCGGTGGGACGCCAGTGACAATGATGACTATGAGAACCTTGGAGAGGACCTTATATGTGGGCAAACCACCGACATTGGTAAACCTGTTTTCGTACTTGTTAGCTTGTATGCTATTTCTGTGTCTAGTTCCCTAGCTTCATGCTAGCGCTTTTGGTTTGTCTTGTCTACTTACTCCAGTGTTTCTGTTTCTTAGTTTTTTTTCTTCAGTTAATAAATCAACATTTCTTACCTTTACGCTGTGTCCGATCCTGAACTGCATCTTGGAAGAAGCAATATGACATTTACTTATAACATGCACCTCAAGATATTTCATGTCAAATTTGGGGTTTACCAAACTGTAAGCCATAATTATCAACATTATAATAAAGGCTTGACATATTTCACTTTGTTCGCAATAAGTTTTATACCGCATTATTTCACAATTGAAGTTAATTGCTGATGTTAATGAACTTCTGCACGATATTTTCATTTTTAGTTTTACCTGTATATATTCATGAGTGTAGGCTGCAACATTTCTAAAGGCATTGAGAAGTTTAGCCCATATTTTATCTTCACAAAGCATACATTTAAATCATTTTCATGAATATAGTGCTGAATCATTTAGCATCATCGTTCATCTCAATTTATTTTCACAGAGTCCACACATAATCTTCACGATGTTAAAGGGGGACTGCACTTCTTCTGGAATTTCGCATATCGTTCACAATCCTAATGAGACAAGAACACACTTTTGTTTTGTTTTTTTGCATTCCAATTTGTAATAAGTTGCTCTTCTAGGTGGTTATTAATGCAGCTAATGGAAGCAATCCATTATGCCTCTAAATCACTCTAAAAGCTAAATCCAAAAGCCGCCAACAAGCCTCCATTTACATTCCGTAACCTTTATAATTACCAAGCTGGAGCGACATAGTTATTGTCAGAGCCGAAATGAGGTACTGTCTATCCAGAACAGTAACATATCCATAAGATAGCTTCTGAATTTGTAATGCAAAACACAATGTGAAGAGACAACAATATGTACTGACTGAAAAACATGAACAATCAAATTACTCTATCTGTAAAATAATAGCTGACATGTATTTTTTTTTTGTACACAGCTAGCTCGAAAGTGTAAGTAGTTGTAATAACAAGCATGATATGATGCATATATCATGATTTAATATTATAGTGACTCACTTGATGGACTGTGGTCTGTTTGGTTCAGCTGGCCGAGGAATTTTTTTTCCAGTTATTTTTGGGCAAGCACTCTATGTCTGTCGGCATAGCTTAGCTACAAGCTCCACATGTACATCGTCAAGTCACGCCAGGCCAGACTCTCTCGGCTCCAATGTCTCACCCTCTCTTTGTGCTCGCTCAGCGTCTATAACACCCAGTTCATCCTCTGTATATTCAGCTTCAAAAAGATAAAGTTGTAAAAACCTCATTGTCGAAAAATAGTCATCTTTGTTGTCTGTTACTAAGTCTGTCATGATTAGAACAGAAACTCACATTTGTTGTCAAAAGTCAGAAGTGTGCTGCTGTGGAAACGGAAATAAATCCACAGAGAAAATAAGTTTCGGTAATGCTTAAAATGATCAAAATACGGAAAATATTGTACATATTGCATACTGTTATGAATGTCTCTGTCACTACGTGAGATATATATATATATATATATATATATATATATATATATATATATATATATATATATATATATATATATATATATATATAAATCATTATATTGCCAAAAGTATTTGGTCACCAGCCTTGACTCACATATGGACTTGAAGTGCCATACCATTCCTAACCCATAGGGGTTTAATATGATATCGGTCTATCTTTTGGAGCTATTGCAGCTTCAACTCTTCAGGAAAGGCTGTCCACAAGGTTGCGAAGTGTGTTTATAGGACTTTTCGACCATTTTTCCAAAAGCGCATTGGTGAGGTCAAACACTGATGTTAGTCGAGAGGGCCTGTCTCTCTGTCTAAGTTCTAATTCATCCCAAAGGTGTTCTATCGGGTTCAGGTCAGGACTTTGTTCATCCACACCAGACTCTGTCATCCATGTCTTTAAGGACCTTGCTTTGTTGCACTGGTGCAGAGTCATGATGAAAAAGGAAGGGGCCCGTTCCAAACTGTTCCCACAAGGTTGGGAGAATAGAATTGTCCAAAATGTGTTGCTAACCTGGAGCATTCAAATATTATTTCACTGGAACTAAGGGGCCAAGCCCATCCAGTCCATCCATTTTCTACCGCTTATTCCCTTTCGGGGTCACGGGGGGCGCTGGCGCCTATCTCAGCTACAATCGGGCGGAAGGCAGGGTACACCCTGGACAAGTCACCACCTCATCGCAGGGCCAACACAGATAGACAGACAACATTCACACTCACATTCACACACTAGGGCCAATTTAGTGTTGCCAATCAACCTATCCCCAGGTGCATGTCTTTGGAAGTGGGAGGAAGCCGGAGTAACCGGAGGGAACCCACGCAGTCACGGGGAGAACATGCAAACTCCACACAGAAAGATCCCGAGCCTGGATTTGAACCCAGGACTGCAGGAACTTCGTTTTGTGAGGCAGACGCACTAACCCCTCTCCCACCGTGAAGCCCGGGGCCAAGCCCAACTCCTGAAAAACAACCTCACACCATAATTACTCCTGCAGCAAATTTCACACTCCGCACAATGCAGTCCGAAATGTAGAGTTCTCCTGGCAACCTCCAAACCCAGACTCGTCCATCAGATTGTCAGATGGAAAAGTGTGATTCATCACTCCAGAGAACACGTATCCAATGCTCTAGAGTCCAGTGGCAACGTGCTTTACAACACTGCATCCCACGCGTTGCATTGGACTTAGTGATGTATGGCTGAGATGCAGCTACTCAGCCATGGAAACCCATTCCATAATTGGAAGGACACATGACGTTTGGAGCTCTGTAGCAACTGACTGTGCAGAAGTCCCTGCACTATGTGTTTCAGCATCCGCTGACACCTCTCTGTCAGTTTACGAGGCCTCCCACTTGTGGCTGAGTTGCTGTTGTTCCCAAACTCTTCACTTTTGATATAATAAAGCCCACAGTTGACTCTGGAGTATTTAGGAGAGAGGAAAGTTCACGACTGGATTTGTTGCACAGGTGGCACCCTATGACAGTTCCATGCTGGAAATCACTGAGCTCCTGAGAGCGGCCCATTCTTTCACAAATGTTTGTAGAAAGTTTCCATTCCTAAGTGCTTGATTGTATACACCTGTGGCCAGGCCAAGTTTTTAGGACATCTGATTCTCATCATTTGGGTGATCAAATACTTTTTATATGTATAAACATATAGTGTTGGAGTGTATGCAGTGGTTTTCAAATGGGGGTACGCGTACCCCGAGGGATACTTGAAGGTATGCCAAGGGGTACGTGAAATTTTTAAAAAATATTCTAAACATAATAAAAACAATTCAAAAATCCTTTATAAATATATTTATTGAATAATACTTGAACAAAATATGAATGTAAGTTCATAAACTGTGAAAAGAAATGCAACAATGCAATTATTCAGTGTTGACAGCTAGATTTCTTGTGGACATGTTGCATAAATATTGATGGTAAAGATTTCTTTTTTCGTGAAAAATGTTTAGAATTAAGTTCATGAATCCAGATGGATCTCTATTACAATCCCCAAAGAGGGCACTTTAAGTTGATGATTACTTCTATGTGTAGAAATCTTTGTTTATAATTGAATCACTAGTTATTTGTATATCTTTTTTTCCAAATAGTTCAAAAAAGACCACTACAAATGAGCAATATTTTGCACTTTTATACAATTTAATAAATCGGAAATTGATGACATAGTGCTGTATTTTACTTCTTTATCTCTTTTTTTCAACCAAAAATGCTTTGCTCTGATTAGGGGGTGCTTGAATTAAAAAATGTTCACATGGGGTACATCACTGGTATATGGTGTATATAAAATGTTGCTGGACGGTTTTAAATTTGATTTAGCGGGCTTTGAAGGCAACAAGGGTGACTCCCATCAGGCGCATCCTGCATGAGTTTATTTATTTTTAGAATCCGAACAAAACAAAAAAAGACGCGTGTTCTTGTCCCTCATAATGATTGGGAATGATAGGCTGCATTCCAAAAACAGTGCAGTTCCCCTTTAAGTCTAATAATGTTCACTCAATCCTCCCACTCAGCCCACAGAGACTTTTTTGTCTCCTTTTTGGACACCAAAGTGTCTCCTCCAAACTGCTCATCTTGATGAAAAACATGTTAAATTTGGCACATGTTGCCACTTCAGGCTGCAAAACCTTACTTCTTATAAATGTTGGCCTTTTCAGTGCCAGACTCTTTTTTTTTTTTTTTTTTAACTTCCTCCCACGGGCAGAGCATGAATCTAACGTGTTGTCAAGGTAACGTCGCGCTGCGTCAGCGTTAACTCGTCATTAACACGTTTACTTGGACATATTTGTCTACAAATATTATTGCAATAAAATGCAATGATGACAATGTAAAACTAAATATTACAGCAGGGTCCATACTGTTTCAGGGAGTGACTGATAAAAAAATGAACTCTCCCAGCTTTGAAATATTCAGTTTTACAGTTCCAGTGACATTTCAATCATCGTACTATCATTAGACAGCACTTCAACTACAGAGCAGTGGTGTTTGAATTATTCAGAACAGTGCAGTTGGAGATGCCATGCAAGAAAGTCAAACAGGAGGCTCCAACAGGCAACAGGAATATGCGTAAACACGCTAAGGCAGGATAATGGATTACAGCTTTATAATGAAGGAAACCATGATCAAGAACTTTAATTACATTGAGAATGCTAAGCAGAAAAGCAGCCACAGTGATGAATAGCATCGTCTTTGTGTTACCTCTATCATACATGATGACTCCACAAAGAACAGGATTATTTGGTGTAACGTGGCTGGTTATAGCGCTCATTCATAAGGATTCTGATGGTAATAATATGGTTGTACAGTAGGAGGAGAAAAACAGTTTGAACACTGTAAACTGACGACACAGTTAAGTTGATAGCAGTTTACTAATATGATGCGTTCCTTTTGTATGAATTAATATTAAAAGCCAAAAAAGCAGCATTATAAAATGTTAAGTTAAAGGCCTACTGAAATGAGATTTTCTTATTCAAACGGGGATAGCAGGTCCATTCTATTTGTCATACTTGATCATTTCGCAATATTGCCATATTTTTGCTGAAAGGATTTAGTAGAGAACATCCACGATAAAGTTCGCAACTTTCGGTGCAAAGAGAAAAGCCCTGCCTCTACCGGAAGTCGCAGACAATGACGTCACATGTTGATGGCTCCTCACATATTCACATTGTTTTTAATGGGAGCCTCCAACAAAAAGTGCTATTCGGACCGAGAAATCGACAATTTCCCCATTAATTTGAGCGAGGATAAAAGATTTGTGTTTGAGGATATTGTTAGCGACGGACTAGAAAAAAACAAAAAAGTGTGATTGCATTGGGACGGATTCAGATGTTTTTAGACACATGTATTAGGATAATTCTGGGAAATCCCTTATCTTTCTATTGCGTTGCTAGGGTTTTAGTGACTTTAACAGTACCTGATAGTCGGATGTGTGTCCACGGGTGTCTTGACGCCATTGTCTAAGGGAGGTCGATGGCAGCTTTATGGACGGCAGAAGCTCAGCTGATCTCCAGTAAGAAGTGACTTTTTACCACAATTTTCTCACCGAAACCTGCTGGTTGACATTCGGTCGGGATCCATGTTCGCTGTGATCCATAGTAAAGTTTCACTTCCAGGAATTTCAAACAAGGAATCACCGTGTGTTTGTGTGGCTAAAGGCTAAAGCTTCCCAACTCCATCTTTCTACTTTGACTTCTCCATTATTAATTGAACAAATGGCAAAGGTTTCTGCAACACAGATGTCCTAAATACTGTGTAATTATGCGGTTAAAGCAGAGAACTTTTAGCTGTGTGTGTGTGCAGCGCTCATATTTCCTAACAGCCCATGACGTCAAGCGTACACGTCATCATTACGCGACGTTTTCAAGAAGAAATTCCCGGGAAATTTAAAATTGCAATTTAGTAAACTAAAAAGGCCGTATTGGCATGTGTTGCAATGTTAATATTTCATCATTGATATACAAACTATCAGACTGCGTGGTGGGTAGTAGTGGGTTTCAGTAGGCCTTTAATGCTTGATATTGACACCTAACAAATCCTCCAACCTCAAAAAGACACTTTAATTTCTTTAACTTTAACTTCCTTTACCCAAAAGACCAATCATTTCTAGAAATGTATGTACTGTACTTCACAATTTCATGACTACTTAGTAATGTTTTGAATGGAATTTAGTCCTGGTATACATACTTTATCAAGAACATATGTGTCAAACTCAAGGCCCAGGGGGGCCAGATGTGGCCCACGAATGCCTGGAAAGTTAAGTTAAAGTACCAATGATATTCACACACACACTAGTTGTGGTGAAATTTGTCCTCTGATTTAGACCCATCCCCTTGTTCACCCTCTGGGAGGTGAGGGGAGCAGTGAGCAGCAGCGGTGGCTGCTCCTGGCAATAATTTTTGGTGATACAACCCCCAATTCCAACCATTGATGCTAAGTGTTAAGCAGGCAGGCAATGGGTACCATTTTTATAGTCTTTGGTTCAACTCGGCCGGGGTTTAAATTTTAAACTGACCCTTCTCAGGGCCAACACTCCAAACACAAGGCCACTAAGTAGGTCAAAATGTTTGTTCTTTCCATTTTGGCATTAAAAAATACATGCACTACATGCAATTGTATATCTTATA
Organism: Nerophis ophidion; assembly: GCF_033978795.1. Taxonomy (NCBI): domain Eukaryota; kingdom Metazoa; phylum Chordata; class Actinopteri; order Syngnathiformes; family Syngnathidae; genus Nerophis; species Nerophis ophidion. The sequence continues at coordinate 60,212,550 of NC_084613.1, forward strand.
AACTTTAATATTTTCTAATAATGCAACAAAATATTATATTATCATATGTTCTGAAATGGGTTTATTTACAACAAAAATTAATACACAAATATGTGTTTGACTTACGATTTTAAAAAAAGCTATCCATCAAATTGTACACTGAAAAATGACAATAGATTTTACCGTAAAATTGTGGCGACTGAGCTGCCAACTTATATTTTTCAGCATAAAATCATCTTTGGTACCGTCTTTCATTCCATCCATCCAACCATCCAATTTCTACAGCCTTTCCCGTTACTGGAGCCTATCTCAGCTACATTGGGGCGGAAGGCGGGTTACACTCTGGACAAGTCGCCACCTCATCGCAGGGCCAACACAGATAGACGGACAACATTCACACTCACATTCACACTATCGATACTACGATATATCGCGATGTTTCCTCTTGCGGCACATTATCGATACACGTGCGTCAAATATCGATATTTATAAACATAAACATACAACCGTTTTAAACAGATTCACCCACAAAAACGTGTTTGATTTATGGAGTCACTACTTCGAGCCTCCACATTATGGCGCTTTAGCGCAGTACTCCAGATTACTCCAGTTGAGTACTCTTTGAAAGGAAAGAAGAAGAAGAAGCAGCAGCAGGTGGAGGGAATGGCGCAAAGCGGAGGAGCGAATAGCAGAGAAAAACACGTGCAAGATGCACCGGCGAATTTTAAATCTAAAGCCTGGGCCCACTTCGGCTTTTACTATACAGACAATGGAACAACACTTGATAAAGAGTTTGCAATCTGCAAGAACTGTCTCGCGAAGGTCAAGTACACGGGCAACACAACGAACATGCACAGCCATCTTGTCCGCTATCATCCTGAGCTTGCCTTGGAGGAAAGGGCGAGTAGCGACGCTAATGCTAATGTTTCTGTTAGCCAGCCACCATCAACACCGTATTTAAAGCAAAGCTCCCTTCTGCATCCCCCAGGCGAGCATTACAAAGTCAATTGCTTGCTTTATTTGTAAAGATTTTAGACCATATAGTATCTTTAAATGTGTTCTCAGGTTTTCATCAGACCACCCAGTTGTTGATAATGTAATGCTCTGACTGAAATGTTTATTTTTTATACACCGTGAAGTGCCAGTTTTCACAAAACAATTTTATTTTAATTGTTAAGCACTGATGTGTCCATGATTACATAGAAGTTCATCCATCCATCCATCCATTTTCTACCGCTTATTCCCTTTCGGGGTCGCGGGGGGCGCTGGCGCCTATCTCAGCTACAATCGGGCGGAAGGTACAGTAGCACTGAAATGTATATTTTCTGCATTCATTTTGTTTTTTTAATAATTTTAATTTGCACAGACAGAAAATATTTTGGTGAAGTGGATTCAGTGCAGTCAATACATTTTGAATCTCTTCAGTGACACTGAAATCATGATGTATCATGGATGAAATTTCTTTCAATACATCGATTATCGCATAATCATAGTATCGTGATCTTATCGTTATCGTGGGCAAAATATTGTGATATTATCGTATCACGAGGTACCTGATGATACCCAGCCCTAATTCACACACTAGGGCCATTTTAGTGTTGCCAATCAACCTATCCCCAGGTGCATGTCTTTGGAGGTGGGAGGAAGCCGGAGTTTCCATTCACATTAATAGAGCACACTGTAAAAACAACTGTGGATTTCAGGGTAAAAAAACAAAACTGGCGGCTCAGTTGCCGCAAAATGCTGGAATTTATACATATATATATATATATATATATATATATATATATATATATATATATATATATATATATATATATATATACATTTATATTTACATATGTATAAATTCCAGCATATATATATTGGCCCTGCGATGAGGTAGCGACTTGTCCAGGGTGTACCCCACCTTCTGGCCGATTGTAGCTGAGATAGGCACCAGCGCCCCCCTGGACCCCAAAGGAAATAAGAGGTAGAAAATCGATATATATATATATATATATTTTAGGGGTGTGGGAAAAAATCGATTTCGAATACGAATCGAATCAAATACGTTGTGCGATTCAGAATCGATTCTCATTTTTTTTTAAATCTTAACATAACAATGCAAGCCAATTCCAAAACCAAACCTGACCCAGCAACACTCAGAACTGCAATAAACAGAGCAATTAAGAAGACAAACACGACACAGAACAAACCAAAAATAGTGAAACAAAAATGAAAATTATCAACAACAGTATCAATATTAGTTATAATTTCAGCATAGCAGTGATTAAAAATCCCTCATTGACATTAGCATTACACATTTAAAAAAAAAAAAAAAGAACAATAGTGTCACAGTGGCTTACACTTGCATCGCATCTCATAAGCTTGACAATACACTCTGTTCATTATTTTCACAAAGATAAAATAAGTCATATTTTTGGTTCGTTTGATAATCAAAACACATTTGCATTATTGCAATTAGTTGATAAAACATTGTCCTTTACAATTATAAAAGCTTTTTTTTTAAATCTACTACTCTGCTTGCATATCAGCAAACTGGGGTGGATCCTGCTAAAATCATAGGTATTGAATGAGTACAAAATTGTTTTGAATCGGAAAAATATCGTTTTTTTAATCGAGAATCGAATCAAATCGAATCGAAAAAAATCACTATATATTATCAAATCGTGACCCCAAGAATCGATATTGAATCGAATCGTGGGACACCCAAAGATTCGCAACCCTAATATATATATATATATATATATATATATATATATTTATATATATCTTGATTGGATTATCCAGAGAATAGTGCCCGGTGCCGTGGTAGAGCGCAATATGTAGGTGTGGGAAAAATCACAAGACTACTTCATCTCTACAGAACTGTAGAGATGATTGAGGGAACCCCTCATGAAACAGTTCTGTAGAGATGAAGTAGTCTTGTGATTTTTCCCACACTTACATATATATATATATATATATATATATATATATATATATATATATATATATATATATATATATATATATATATATATATATATATATATATATATATATATATATATATATACATATATGTATATGTATATATATATATATATATATATATATATACATATATGAATATGTATATATATATATATACATATATATATATATATACATATATATACACACGTACATATATAAATAATATTAGACATGAATTCAGCAATATCTTTGCAATATTAATATAGCTGCTAGATAACTTGAAGGGGAACTGCACTTTTTGGGAATTTTGCCTATTGTTCAAAAACATGAAAAACAAGAACACAGATCTTTTTTTTATTTGGATTTTAAATATGATATATAACACTTTGAAGATTTGGCTAATGGGAGTCACCCTTGTAGCCTTCAAAAACCCTTTAGAACAACTTCAAAACCCTGCAGCAATGTTATTTTCATACACACTGCAAGTCTATACATATAATGTGGTAACATACACATCAATAACAATATGTAATATGTTCAATATTTACTGTATTTTGATTATTTAAAAAAAAAAATGCTGGGACTGACTTTTTCTGCACATTGATTTCTGTTTCCATAGCAGCGCATGTCTGACTTCTGGCAACAACTGTTTGTTCTTACTTCCGAAATCCAAATGCTTGTATTTTGCAATCATGGCAGAATTTATAACAAACAACAAAGACAAGTATTTTTGGACATCTGATGATTCACAACCGTATCTGTTTGAACCTGAATAAACAGATGAGGAACTGCTGCTTCTAGAAGCGAGCACGAAGAATAGGGCGAAACGTCGGAGCAAATGGAAGCCGATAGATTGAGGCGAAAGCGACTCAAAGCTACAAATGTGGAATTTGGAGACCAGGTACTTTGCCATAAATGGCATGCTTACCCCAAATAATTGAGTTAGTCACACTGATCATGATACACGCAGCACATCATGCGCGTATCATGACAGATAGCACACGCTGTCTGGCTAGCTGTGTACAAACAAAACATGAAATGTGGGCTAATGTTTTACAGATACTGTTATATGATTGTTCATGTTTTTCACTCAATACAGATTGGTGTTCTAACGCAGTGTTGTGCATTACAAATTCAAACATGTTTCGTGTTGCCGTAGAAGTTGTGTTGCCGTAGAAGTTGTAGTCAGTTTTTACGGCTAACACAGAAGCACAACGATTTGTTACTAGCTAGAAAGAGAATTGCTTAGTGTTCTCTCTTACAATACTAATGTCGCTGCACTTTGGTTATTAGACAGAATACGGAATGTAAATGAAGTTTTAGTGACGTTTTTTAAATTAATTTTAAAAGTCATTTAGAGGTAGAATTGATTGCGCCCATCAGCTGCATTGCTAGCTACCTAGAACTAGTGGGTTTGTACATGCAAGTATGCAAAAAAAAAAAAAAAAATTGTCATCTTGTCTCTCATACTGATTGTGAACAAGAGGCAAAATTACCAAAAAATAAGGGCAGTTTCCCTTTAAAGGGCTGATAACAACAAATTCAACTGATTTGTTTTGGTGTCTGCTTGTTTTTTGTAATGTTAATTTTTTTTCATATACTGTACATATATTCGCTCACTCATATATGAAAAAAAAATCTTGTAAATTGCATTATTAATGCGACTGGCAGAGCGCCATTTTGGTGTGCTAAAAATAGGTTATTATGTCTGAGTCACACTTTTGATATCATGTTTGTGTACTGCATGTCAACAACATAACAAAACATTACAGGTTGGACCGTTGAAGCATATGATGTCATGATTGAGGAGAAAAATGAATGTTTCCATGGCACAGCCGATGTAGTCCACGCAAAAACATCATTAAAAAATAGGGCGGTCTGCACCACTTTTGCACTTGTTATAAATTGCACACGCAGTAGATCACAGTAGATCAACAGGCTGAACATTAAAACACTGAAGTTTATACATTGCTCAAACTATTTTGCACTTTTTATTTGGATCTTTGTAGATCAGGCCCTTAGTGTTATCATATATTACAAATGCTGTATGTTGGTCACAAATACAAAGATTGTATCCCTTTAAATCGCAATGGTTAGGGTTGAGTGGAGTGCTTAGGATGTTCCTGAATACCTATAGCACTTGAGGGTGCAATGTTTAAGCTTCAATTACATCTGTGCTTTCCCATGAACTGTAACACAATTTATACAGAAAATTGGAAACTACATTATAATGGTAAAAATCAGGGGTAGGTAACCTATGGCTCTAGAGCCAGATGTGGCTCTTTTGATGACTACATCCGGCTCTCAGATAAATCTTAGCTAGTATTTCTTAACACGATAAGTAATGAATAAATCCACTGGTAATCAGTGTTAAAAATAACGTTCAAATTATAAAACATTCTCATGCCTTTCAATCCAACCATCCATTTTGTATCGCACCTGTTCAAGAAGTCGCATTAATGGTAAGAAATATTATGTATTATTGGTTAGCTTTAGAAAAAAAATGTTATTAAAAAGAATAAGACTTATTTTACTCTAAAAATGTTAGTCTTAAAAATGCATGCATTTAGTTGTATTCAGTGTTAAAAAAAATTATATGGCTCTCAAGGAAATACATTTTGAAATATTTGGCTTTCATAGCTCTCTCAGCCAAAAAGTTTCCCGACCCCTGGTATAAATGAAAATAAAACCTCAAGAAATCCAACTTCTTTCTGCTATTTTGTTCATCAGCAACCTACCGAGATAACTACGTATTTGTGCACATCATATCAACCAACCTAAAAGTACAATTTATAGGTTTTTGTTATGCGCTGATATGAAACCAAACAGCATTTTTTTTTTGTGAGATTCTCCGTACGTTTGCCAAATAAATGATTGCGTCTGGCCTTCATCGAAGAACTAGCTTTTGTGGGAGAAGAGAGAAACTATTTGGGTTAGCAGCCAGTCCCTTAGATGAGCTGTATCCAGCTGTGGACAAAAAATCTGTACAGTCCTCTTGTGAGACGCCTGAGACCCTGTTTCTTGATAACATTGGCAGGGCGTATCACTGGAAACTCCCCTCGTTATATAAACTTCGGAAGAGGTGAGCTTATCTTGAATTATGAGTGGCACAGCGTCAATCACTTTTATGTGCGTTAAGGGACTCTGCCTTTAAGGCTTGCTGGGTAATGATACAGAGGGTTATGAGGATAGTGCTGAGACAAGCATCTTCACAGCCAGACACTTCACTCTGTTAAACAGAGAGCAGAGATCATAAAGAAGATAGCCACATAATTTCGCCTTCAGCTTTTTTTTGTAGGGGACACATTGAGGCTTACAGTACATAGTTTTTAAATTATAATATACTATATTTTAGTAGTCATACAGGTGGTGCACGGGTAATGGATGAGTTGTGGTTCCAAACCGTGATGCAAATCAAGTTTTATTGTAATCTTCCATCCATCCACTGTCTACCGCTTGTCCCTTTCAGGGTTGCGGGGGGTGCGGGAGCCTATCTCTTTATACCTTTTAATTATTACTGAATTACCTATGAAGTCACTAACACTGTACACAGAACAAACTAAATTTAGTAAAAAAATAAAAATAATAAATAAAGTACAAAAATCGAGATGAGGCAGTTTCTTCAAGAATTGTGTGTGAATGCTCCAATGCTGAAGTTGAACTGAAATGCTGACAAAATGGAGTATGAATGTACGAATAGTTTGAATGTTGAAATGGTTTGAATGTGGAAGAGTTTGAATTTGAAACGTTGGAAAAATGTGGGAATTGTGGAAGTTTGAAAAAATGGATAAGTTATTTTGGATGGGGAAAAATGTCCCGGAAAACATGGGAATTCTGGGAATTTTTGGAATTTGTCAAGTGAAAGCCCAGTTTGACGTTGGAACAATTTTAGTCAGGTGAAAAATGTGGAAGGTAGAGCGTGCCAAAATCTGGAGGAGAAGAAGAAGAAGAAGAAGAAGAAAAGATAGATTAATTTTAGCGTGGAAAAGCATATGTGTGAATGCTTTGCAGCATTCACACAATAATTTAATAAAACAGTCATAAAAAAAGACAGAGCCATAGAGAAGTAACTGGGAATTCTAGGAAATCCAGGAATTGATTTTATAGATGTTAAAGTAAAGCACACAATTCCTCAACAGGCTGAATATTTTGATTTGAATCAGATAGATGAAAAATGTGGAGGTTGTAGATCTTAAAAAAATGTCCCATTCATTTAAATGGGAATGTCATGGAAATTTGGGATTATCGGGAAAAGCGTGATTTTTTGGGAAAATGTTAAAAGACTTGAATGTTCTGAATGAGATGAAATGGTTGGTTGTTGAAATGTTTCAAATCAGTCGAGAAATGTTGAAGTACTATTAATTTTTAATTGAGAAATTCTATTATGGAATTCCAGGAATTCCGGGAAAACCACAAATGTTTTCAATTCTTAGTTTTTTGTCCTGATTAAGAGGAATGACTTGACGGTGGAACGGTTGAATTGGGTTTAAAAATATGGAAGGAGTAGTAGTCGCCAGAAAAAAAAGGGTCAAAAAAGGGTTTTAAAAAAAGGGAATTCTGTGAATTCCTGGAATTATTTGAACTTGGAAAAAATATAGTTTGAATGTCCAGAATGAGTGGAATATGTTGATGGTGGAATAGTTTGAATCGGTTGAAAAATGTGGAAATGGTTGAAACTTGAAAATTGTACAAATAATTTTGAATGGGAAAAATGTCCCGGAAAACCTGGGAATTCTGGTAAATCTGGGAATTTTTGGAATTAGTCAAGGGAAAGTCCGCTATTCCTGAATAGGCTGGATAGTTTGAAGTTCGAACGATTTGAGACGGTTAAAAAATGTGGAAGGTAGAGCGTACCAAAATCTGGAGAAGAAGATGAAGAAGAATAAATAGATTAATTTTGGCATAGAAAAGCATATGTGTGAATGCTTTGCAGCATTTACACAATAATTGAATAAAACAGTCATAGAAAAGACAGAGCCATAGAGAAGTAACTGTGAATTCTAGGAAATCCAGGAATTGATTTTATAGATGTTAAAGCAGAGCACACAATTCCTGAAAAGGCTGAATATTTTGAAGTTGAAACGATTTGAATCGGATGAAAAATGTTGGAGTTGTGGAATTTGGAAAAATGTCCCATTCGTTTAAATGGGAATGTCATGGAAATGTGAGATTATCGGGAAAACTGGGAATTTTTGGGAAAATGTCAAAAGGCTCGAATTAGTTGAATGATTTGAAATGGTTGGTGTTGGAATTTTTCTAATTTATCGAGAAATGTTGAAGTATAGTAACATTTCTGATTGAGAAATGGTATTATGGAGTTCCAGGAATTTCAGGATAACCAGTAATCATTCCAATCTAAAAAACAACTTCATTTTTTGTCCTGATTAAGAAAAATGATTTGACGGCAGAACGTTTGAAGTGTGTTGAAAAATGTGGAAGGAGTAGTTGCCAGAAAAAAGTGTCAAAAAAGGGTTTTAAAATAAAGGGAATTCTGAAAATTCCTGGAATTTTTTTTAATTTGGAAAAAAACATAGTTTCAAAGCCCAGTATGGGTGGAATATGTTGAAGGTGAAATGGTTTGAATTGGTTGAAAAATTTGGAAATGGTGGAAGTTTGAAAAATTTACGATTCATTTTGAATGGGAAAAATGTAAAACATTGAATTCTGGGAAATCTTGGAATTGTTGGTATTAGTCAAGGGGAAGCCGGCGATTCCTGAATAGGCTGAACAGTTTGAAGTGGGAACGATTTGAATCGGGTGAAAAATGTGGAAAGTAGAGCGAAGAAGAAGAAAAATAAATAGATTTTGGCGTAGAAAAGCATGATTGAATGAAATAATTGAATAAAACAGTAATAAAAAAGACAGAACCCTAGAGAAGTAAGAGAAGCAGGAGAAGAAGTAGAACTAGGAAGTGCAACTACAAGGGCCAGTCAGATATGAACAAATATGAACAGTTAGCAGAGCTAACAGTAGTCAGTAATGACTTAAGCATTTGTGGTCAGGAACCAACCATATTTAGTGACAAAGTCACAATCCTCCAGCCCTCACTCTGATTGGGAATCAGAAGCAGGTGCGTCTCCTGATGGCTTATAAAAGGCAGGTGAGGAAGCCACACAGGAAATGGAACAGAAAGTAAGAGTGCTGAAAAGGAAACAATACTGAACTAAGGAAGAGACTACAAAACTAAGATAACACAAAGATATTGTCAGAACTTTTGTGGCACTTTTAGCTTTCTCCTGAATCAGATACTATGAGTCCCACTGAGATGCAGCCTTGATTCTGGTCTTTCCACCTTTTAGACAAGAAACAATATTTCTTGTCTAAAATTGTTTGTTTTTAAAAGGTGCGTTACATGTTTAAATTGTGGTGATAAACTGGTTTCTATTAATGTGAATGAGCGGGGCTGCTTTCAGACACAAATGTTATGAGTTACGAGCTCCGTTGTGGAACGCATTTTGAACTTGTTAGTCTAGGTACCGGGCAGCACGGTGTTAAAAGGGTTAGCGCATGTGCATCACAATACAAAGGTCCTGAGTTCGATCCCGGGCGCAGGGTTTTTCTGTGAGGGGTTTGCATGTTCTCCCCGTGACTGGGTGGGTTCCCTCCGGGTACTCTGGCTTTCTTCCCACCTCCAAAGACATGCACCTGATTGGCAACACTAAATTGGCTCTAGTGTGTGAATGTGAGTGTGAATGTTGTCTGTCTATCTGTGTTGGCCCTGCGATGAGGTGGTGACTTGTCCAGGGTTTATCCCGCCTTGTGCCCGAATGCAGCTGAAATTGGCTCCAGCACCCCCCACGACTCTGAAAAGGACAAGCGGTAGAAAATGGATGGATGTATAAAGTTTAGGTACTATTGTGTTATAAAAAGTTAGACATATTTTTATTGGGTTGTACTTGTATAGTATATATATATGTATGTATATATATATATATATATATATATATATATATGTATATATATATATATATATATATATATATATATGTATGTATGTATGTATGTATATATATATATATATATATATAGATATAGATATGTATGTATGTATGTATGTATATATATATATATATATATATATATATATATATATATATATATATATATATATATATATATATACATATATATGTAGGTGTGGGAAAAATCACAAGACTACTTCGTCTCTACAGAACTGTTTCATGAGGGGTTCCCTCAATCATCAGGAGATTTTAATGGAAGCATCCACATACAATGGTTTATATAGGGCACAGAGTGGGTGGGTACAGGCAGGCGTAGGGGCGTGGTGATTGGCTCATGTGTTACCTAGGAGGTGTTTCCGTCTGTGGCGGCATGTTGAAATGATTTCACTGCGCTTGTTAAGGGATGATAGATCTGGATGATATATAATAAACATTTTCTCTTGTAAGCATAGGTTGCATCTTTTATTACCACTGTTGTAAGGTTTGCCGGATGCAAGAATTTGCCATGTTATTGAATATTCAACATTATTGTCTTTGAGGTTCCAAATGTGTTTGCTGAGTTCTGTAGAATTCCGCAAAGTCTGGTTTCTAAAGGAGAAGTTGTGATTATTCTATCTTGTTTTGAACGCTCCTTCGGTTAATCCTACGTACGTGTCGGATGTGTTGATGTCCTTGCGTGTTACAGGTAACATGCAAGGTTACCTGTAACATATATATATATATATATATGTATATATATATATATACATATATATATATATATATATATATATATATATATATATATATATATATGTATTTGAACATTTAAAAAAAAGACAAACACCCAGTTAGTTACTTAAATGACAATGTTACTGTAACAAGCATTGTCCTGAGGTTCCATGCAGATCTAAACAAAGGCAAAATAATGCACCTTGGATGACAAACAGTTTGAAAAATGCATGTAAAAAGAAAAATAGACTTTATAAGGAGTTTATCAAATCAAGAACAGAGAATGCTGAAAAACGATATAAAAACTACAAAAACAAGTTGACCAATATATTGAGACAAGCAAAAAGGGAATATTACAAAAGAATGTTGCATGAAAATAAAAATAACATAAAGGCTACATGGAATATTTTAAATAAAGCAATAGGGAATAGGACAAGGCGAACAGAACTACCTAGATGTTTTAAAAAAGATAATATGTTAATTGAAAACAAAGATGAAATTGTCAATGAATTGAATCAATTCTTTGTAAATGTAGGACCTAGCTTAGCAAACAAAATACCTAGAGCTAATGATCAATCAGGGGATGTCTGGAAAAGGGAAAATAGGGTTATGCAGTCAATGTTTCTTAGTGAAGTGACTGAGAATGAAATATTATCTGTGGTTTACAAACTAAAAAACAAGACCTCAATAGACAATGAGGGCATTGACATGAGTATAATAAAAAACACAATTGATTGCATCATTAAACCATTGCATTATATAATTAATTGTTCTTTTAAAGTAGGAGTTTTCCCAGACAGTATGAAAACTGCTAAGGTTATACCTATATTTAAAACCGGAAATAAACATACATTTGGTAATTATAGACCAGTATCTCTCTTATCCCAATTTTCAAAAGTGCTTGAAAAACTGTTTGTTAATAAATTAGACTGTTTTATTGAAAAACATAAATTATTAAATGAAAATCAGTATGGATTTCGATCAAACAGGTCTACGAGCTTGGCCATCATGAACATTATTGAAGAGATTACAACTGCAGTTGATCAAAATAAATACACAATAGGAGTGTTCATTGATTTAAAGAAGGCATTTGACACTGTAGATCATCAAATTCTCATTTCTAAATTATATACTTATGGAGTCAGAGGAGTTGCACTGGACTGGTTAACCAGTTATTTACATCAACGACAGCAATATGTTGAGATCGATGATCATAGGTCAGAATGTATGAATATTGAATGTGGAATTCCACAAGGTTCGATTTTAGGACCCAAACTTTTTACTTTATATATAAATGATATTTGTGAGGTTTCGAAAATTTTACAGTGCGTATTATTCGCAGACGATACAAATTTATACTGTTCAGGAGATGACTTGAACATTTTAGCCAATAATATTAAAGAGGAAATGGTTAAACTAAAATTGTGGTTTGATATAAATAAATTATCTTTAAATTTGGAAAAGACTAAGTATATGGTATTCGGTAATAAAAGAAAGATGGAAGTTAGTTTATCCATAAACAATGTGAAAATTGAGAAGGTGTCTGAAATCAGATTTCTTGGGGTCATCTTAAATGAAAAGTTGACATGGAAAGCTCATATAATGCATGTGAAAAATAAGGTATCTAAAAGTTTATTTATTTTGAACAAGGTTAAATATAGTTTTCCATACAACACAATGAGAATGTTATATTGCTCAATTATTCTACCTTATTTCAATTATTGTGCAGAAATATGGGGAAATACATATCCTAGCAACATAATGCCTTTATTTCTTTCACAGAAAAGAGCAATTCGAATCATTTTTAAAGTAGGATATAGAGACCACACAAATCCACTCTTCATTAGGTCAGGATTACTAAAACTAAAAGACATTGTAGAATTGAATACACTATTAATGATGTTCAAAGCGAGAAATAAAGTTCTTCCGAAGGACATACAAAAGTTATTTGTGTTCACATCTGAAGATGAAAACCACAGAAGGCCGTATGACTTTAAACATCCAAGAGTGCGAACAAATTTGAAACAAATGTGCTTGTCTGTTGTTGGTGTGAAAGCATGGAATTCTCTAAACAAAGACTTAAAAAGCTGTAAGAATATATTTGTTTTTAAAAAGAGTTACAAAAAGAGAAAACTGAAATTATATCAAACTGAGTTTTGATTTAGATTGGACGTGTCATTGTGAAAGTGCTTAAAGGAAAATGCAAAAGTTTGTTGGAGTTTGGGTGTTGGTGGAGGGAACGGTTATAAAGTCATCAAAAATAATTGGTGTTAAAAAGGGGGCAGAAAAATATAAGAATATTATTCTTCCATCTGCTCCTTTCTGATCATGGAAATGTATAAGAAAGAAAAACAAAAAAAAAACAATGATAGTGTCAATTGTACGTGGCTTGTAAATATGCCTTTTCATGAAAGGAATAAAAATAAATGATGATGATGATGATGATGAACAAGTACATACAGTAATGTGCTGTGGAAGACTTGCGCTTCCGGCTTCTTCGGACCACCAATCACCGACATGCCAGGCTCTTCCAGTTATACAATAATGTTTTATTTTGCAATGAATTGTCTTTGTGCTTTTTAGCAACTGTCTTTTTGTCAGTGTCGCTCCGCCATCAATAACCCCCCACTCCTTCCCGGCTGCTGCCTTTAACAGAGCGATTAGATAAGCATGCCCAGGTGGGCCATCTTTGCACCTGTCGCTGATCTCTAAGCCGGTTCTGGCATATCCGGCTTCGCTGTAGGACTGCAGGCCACGCCCATCCCTCCCCCCACATGTGCCCAACACTGTATGGCTATGAGTTTTTCTTCTTTTTTGTTGGCTTTCTATATACATTTGTTGGCTATGCCTTAGTGTTTGACATTTATCACCAATGTTATAAAAAAAAAAAAGAAGTAGACAAGCAGGAAACAAATAATAGACATCACATTTCTAAATGTCACCTTCACATTACTGTGAACAATTACAATCACTCAATCACATACATCCTCGGATCCGGCCCGCGAATGCATTATCTGAAGCCCCCCAGGATGATATTTGATTGGGGTGGTCTCCTGCTAGCTCCACTGTGGACAGGACTCTCTCTGCTGTGTTGGATCCACTTTGGACTGGAATCTCACAGTTGTGTTGGATCCACTATGGATTGAACTTTCACAGTATCATGTTAGACCCGCTCGACATCCATTGCTTCCGGTTCCCCTAGAGGGGGTGGAGGGGTTGCCCACATATGCGGTCCTCTCCAAGGTTTAGTAGTCATCATTGTCACCGACGTCCCACTGGGTGTTAGTTTGCCTTGCCCTTATTCGGGCTCTACCGAGAATGTCGTTGTAGTTTGTGCAGCCCCATGAGACACTAGTGATTTAGGGCTATATAAATAATCATTGATTGATTGATTAGTATTAGAACCGGCCCGCAGGCCACAGCCACCTGTTGCTGTTTTGCACGGACCAATATTCCATTCCCCACAATGCAACGGTAGCCAGCGAACTCACTGCAGTGCCACAAATGGGCCTTGACTTCATTATTCATCAGCATGCAGGACATATGTCAACTTTCAGCAACCCCGCTCTCAAATAATGGCTAAACGGAAGGTGGACGGTGAGAACAGGGGCTTTCAAGCCAGGTGGGAGGCTGAGTACATTTTCACGGAGGTAAAAGCCAAACCTGTGTGGAGAAAGTGTGGCTGTAATGAAATAGTATGAATCTAAGAAGACACTATGAAACGTCTAAGAAACACAATGTCAAGAATATGAACACGGAACAAAGGCTACAGAAAGTGGAAGAAGCAAAACAAGTCCGGCCAGGCTCTGTTCACAAAAGCCAAATCACAAAGCTTCACCATGTTTGATTATAATTGTAATATTTGAATGATGATTAATGAATGTGTTGTGGCAGTATGCAGATTTCCCCAATGCAACGGCTTATGGAAGCAATCGGTTGCTTTTCCAAAGATTTGTAATTAACTGCCAACGTTTGAATGCCAAACAGGAAGTGCTTAAATTTTAATTGCTTTGTAAAAACACTGAGACTGTCATGTGTGGGTCGCATTTTACTGCGGGATCGTTCCTCCAGTGCAAACATGGACACCCCGGACAACAACGTAAAGGAAAGATGATTTAATAACAAAAACACTGGTCCAAAAACAGACAAAATAAAAAAAAGAAACGCGTGCAGAATGCACGGAAGCTAATGCTAACACTAGCACAGGTTCAGGAAACAAGAATAGCATACGTGATTGTTGCTTACCGCAAACAAGGAACCAAGACCGACTGACGGGACAAGGCAGGCTTAAATAAGAAAGTAATTAACAAAAACAGGTCTGCGTCTGGAACCCGCGGCTGGTGAAAATAATAAGTTACCATGGTGACCAAATTACCTCACAAGGTGCACAAACAACAAAGTGAAGTGAAGTGAATTATATCTATATAGCGCTTTTTCTCTACTGACTCAAAGCGCTTTACATAGTGAAACACAATATCTAAGTTACATTCAAACCAGTGTGGGTGGCACTGGGAGGAGGTGGGTAAAGTGTCTTGCCCAAGGACACAACGGCAGTGACTAGGATGGCAGAAGCGGGAATCGAACCTGCAACCCTCAAGTTTCTGGCACGGCCACTCTACCAACCATGCTAAAGGGAGTCCAAACTAACAGAAATAACCCAAAAACAGAGACTAAGTAAGTTTATTGTGGTCTTCATGGTATTTTTGCAACTGCACCAATTTATTGCTTAGAGTTTTCAACTAAGGTCAAGTGTTTTGCCGAGAAGATAATTTACAGTATGTACATTTTCAGAATTAAAAAAAAAAAGTAATCTGAAGTTTTATTTATTTTTAAGTTATTATGCCATGGTTTTAACAGTGTGGCCCATGAGCTAAAAAGATGTTTGACACCCCGGACATACAAAGAACCCGCGGCTGGTGAAAATAATAAGTTACCATGGTGACCAAACTAACTCACAAGGTTCACAAACAACAAAGGGAGTCCAAACTAACAGAAATAACACAAAAACATGATCCGGACCACGGCTCATGACAGAGACTAAGTACGTTTATTGTGGTCTTCATGGTGTTTTTGCAACTGCACCAATTTATTGCTTAGAGTTTTCAACTAAGGTCAAGTGTTTTGCCAAGAAGATAATTTAAAGTATGTACATTTTCAGAATTTTTAAAAAAAGTAGTCTGAAGTTTTCTTTATTTTTAAGTTATTATGCCATGATTTTAACAGTGTGGCCCATGAGGTAAAACGAGTTTGACACCCCGGACATACAATGAACGCAGTAACAAAACAGGTACATTAATTAAATATAAATGAAAATAAACATTACGTATATAAAAGCATCAAGTACTTTTTAATATATTTTTCTTTAAATATGTAATACATTTTGGGTGAATATACAATGCATGTAATGTAGAACTGGATTTAAGTTCATCATTGTTAACCCCACCAATTTATAGTGTGGCCCACGCTTATTAGATAGAAAGGATTCCATAGATGTCAAATAAGTACCAAAGTCTGACATCAGGACAGGGAATAAGAATATTAAAATCTATTTGTTTGAAGCTTGGAGCTGACGAGTAGATATTAAGATGTCATTGAAGAGCTGACCCTTAATTTGAAGCTTTCTTTTTATGTTGGTTTCATGCTCATACATGAAAGTCATCTCTCTCAAACCAAGTCATCGATCTTGGCAACGCTGTCGCCGTCTCCTTCTTGATGTCTATTGTAAATGATATCATTGCTCCCAATGAGTCCAAATGATGTGCCGCTGTTTCGTCTTCAGTTTGGCCTCTATTAAACTTCTCATTCTAATCTTTTATATCTTTTAAGCTCAACGCTCAAGCAACGTTGTAGGTCTAGATCTAAAGGGTTCTAACACTGGCGATGGAAATATGCAATAATTTGTGTGACTTTGTATCTGCGAAGTGTAGGTCAGTTTATAGTTACATCACATAGATCTATTAATAAATGAGTGCACTTTGGAAGAAGAAGAAAAAAAACTTCATATCTTACTGCCAACATATCCAAACATCCACCGTGCTGCCCACTCACAGCGAGAAGGTCCTGACTTTGATTCCTGGGCTCGGGGTCTTTCTGTGTGAAGTGACACAAGTGAAGGAAGCGATTGTCTTGCTGCCGTCTCTCCTCATTCAACATGTACAGAAAACTTTTGATTCTGTTGCTTTAAAATGAGACTAGCAAAATCAAAAGGATGGTTTAGAGCAGTGGTCCCCAACCTTTTTGTATCCGCGGACCGGTCAACGCTTAATAGTTTGTCCCGCGGCCAGGGGGGATGAATCTTTTTTATTATTTTTTTTTTATTTTTTTTTTTTTCTTCTTTGTCATGAAAAAAGGACGTTTTTGTCATGAAAAAAGGAGGTTTTTGTGGTTGGTGCACTAATTGTAAGTGTATATTGTGTTTTTTCTGTTGATTTAATTAAAAAAAAATAAAATATATATATATATATATATATATGTATTTTATTTTTTTTTTAAATAAAAATGAATAAAAAAAAATTCTGCGGCCCGGTACTGTCACGCCAAATTCCTTCTCCCCTACAAAAACCTTCCCCCCATTTACTTCCGGGGTCATGATTAATACAGACATTTTGTTAACACTATATTATAAAAATATAACGCTATATTATAAAAATACAGACGTTTTGTAAACGCTATATTATAAAAAATAAAAAAACAATTTACAAACACAAGCTATGGGATGACACATTTACTTCCGGGGTCACGTTTCCTCACGTTTCCTCTCACGTCATCCCATAGATTGTGTTTGTAAATTATTTTTTTTATTTTTTAAAATTTTTTTACAATATAGCGTTAACAAAACGTCTGTATTTTTATAATATAGCGTTATATTTTTATAATATAGCGTTAACAAAACATCTGTATTAATCATGACCCCAGAAGTAAATGGGGGGGAAGGTTTTTGTAGAGGGAAGAAATTTGGCGTGACAGTACCAATCGGGCCGAGGCCCGGTGGTTGGGAACCACTGGTCTACAGTAGTGGTCCCCAACCACCGGGCTCGATTGGTACCGGGCTGCAGAATTTTTGTTTTGTATTTTTTTGTTTTTTGTTTTATTAAATCAACATAAAAAACACAAGATACACTTACAATTAGTGCACCAAGCCAAAAAACCTCCCTCTTTCATGACAAAGAAAAAAAAAAAAGAAAAAAAATCCCCCCTCACCATCAACCATGCCGAGCCGTGGAACAAATCATCAAGCGTTGAGCGGTCCGCAGCTACAAAAAGGTTGGGGTCCACTGGTCTAGAGCAGTGTTTTTCAACCTTTTTTGAGCCAAGGCACATTTTTTGCATTGAGAAAATCCGAAGGCACACCGCTAGCAGTGGTAGGAGTGTCCGCCCTGAGATCGGTAGGTTGTGGGTTCAAACCCCAGCCGAGTCATACCAAAGACTATAAAAATTGGACCCTTTACCTCCCTGCTTGGCACTCAGCATTAAGGGTTGGAATTGGGAGTTGAATCACCAAAAATGATTCCCGGGCGCAGCCACCGCTGCTGCCCACTTCTCCCCTCACCTCCCTGGGGGTGAGCAAGGGCATGGGTCGAATGCAGAGGACACATTTCACCACACCTCATGTGTGTGTGACAATCATTGGTACTTTAATTTAATTAATAACCAAGCATGCATCACTATAGCTCTTGTCTCAAAGTAGGTGTACTGTCACAACCTGTCACATCACGCCGTGGCTTATTTGGAGTTTGTTGCTGTTTTCCTGCGTGTAGTGTTCCAGTTCTTGTTTTGCCCTCCTATTTTGTTGGCTTTTTCTCTTTTTTTGGTATTTTCCTGTAGCAGTTTCATGTCTTCCTTTGAGCGATATTTCCCGCATTTACTTTGTTTTAGCAATTAAGAATAATTCAGTTGTTTTTATCCTTCTTTGTGGGGACATTGTTGATTGTCATGTCATGTTCGGTTGTACATTGTGGACGTCGTCTTTGCTCCACAGTAAGTCTTTGCTGTCGTCCAGCATTTGTTTTAGTTTCGTTCTGCATCGTCTTTCCTCAGCTTCAATGCTTTTTCTTAGGGGCACTTACCTTTTGTTAATTTTTGGTTTAAGCATTAAACACCTTTTTACCTGCCGACATCTACAACGCAATTAGCTACTGGCTGCCACCTACTGATATGGAAGATTATTACACGATTACTCTGTCGAGCTCTGCAAAAAATATTTTTAACCCAATTAGGTAAAATTACATAATCTCTCCTGGCACACCAGACTGTATTTCACAGTGGTTGAAAAACACTGCTATAGCGTGTCATGTGTTGATGTAACAAAAGAAGGGATCCAGTTGTCATCTTAACGAGCTGTTTTATTCACGACCTTACAGGTACTCTAAGTGCTAAATAAATACCGTAATAACGTCAGACAAGCAGAAATGCGCAAAGCCATGTTTGTTTACGTTGGAAGTCGACTGCTTCCTCAGCACCAACAATGAGCAAACTCGAAAACAAATGGCGCCATAGCCCAAACACACCTTTCCAATAATGTTATTGTCCGTGCATGTCAATGTAAAGTATTCCGATTTAAGGTGTGATGCATGAAAATGCACGTCATAATCAAATAATTTTTT
The DNA here is from genome assembly GCF_033978795.1 of Nerophis ophidion. Lineage (NCBI taxonomy): Eukaryota > Metazoa > Chordata > Actinopteri > Syngnathiformes > Syngnathidae > Nerophis > Nerophis ophidion. The sequence continues at coordinate 60,231,766 of NC_084613.1, forward strand.
TCAGGGTCCATGTACACAGTAACATTCTAATCGGAATGATTATCAGATGAAATATATTTTGTCCATGTACACATGGTTAATGTTGTATGTCTATCTGTCTTGGCCCTGCCATGAGGTGGTGACTTTTCCAGGGTGCACCCCACCTTCCGAAACCCAAACAGTATATACCATATTGGTATACTTCTAACCTCTTACCATTTTTTATAATGTACTCAGTTTAATTCTGTGCTCTTTTTAATTGTTACTGTTTAATGTTCTGTGGGATTTATTTATGTTTTTAATTTATTTATTTATTTATTGGTAACCGGTATAGCTCGGTTGGTAGAGTGGCCGTGCCAGCAACTTGAGGGTTGCAGGTTCGATCCCCGCTTCCGCCATCCTAGTCACTGCTATTGTGTCCTTGGGCAAGATACTTTACCCACCTGCTCCCAGTGCCACCCACACTGGTTTAAATGTAACATAGATATGGGGTTTCACTATGTACAAGCGCTTTGAGTCACTCGAGAAAAGCGCTATATAAATATAATTCACTTCACTTCAATATATTTACAGATAGACATAGTTTTGTATTTCATTATTGTTTCTTTTCGTAATATTAGAGTCCGTTCTGCAAAAAGGTCATCCCTAAGAGCACACAGTTTAGGGACAGTGACCCACAGTTAAAATATACATCATCATATAATATGCAAGATACAAAACAATACATTTCAAATCTACCCACCAAATACCCATTTACAATTTAATTTATAAATATAAAAAGGAATATTTTAAATCCACCACATCAGTCTCTCTATATCCTATAACTCAAATTTGATGAAAAAGTTGTATCTTTAAGATCTGCAATAATCTCATCATACATACACGAGGTCAAGGCCAAAATTATGCAACTAATGTGAATTCCTCAACCATAAGGGGTGTGTTAAAAGTACTAAGCATACCGTCACAATGAATTTAGCTTAAAACGCTGTTAATAAATGTTTAAAGAATTTGATGCTTTTATGAAGCTATCAATCTCATTCCAATCTCGGGCCTCTACAGGCTATACTAAAGCTGGTACACTTTAGATAATAAAGGTTTGCTTCTAATGCTTGAAGACATTCCTTACGTATCTAGCTATCTTATAGGGCAACTGCACTTTTTTTTTTTTTTTGTTGCCTATAATTCACAATCCTTATGAGAGACAAGAACACACACATTTTTTGAATGCATTTTAACTTGTAAATAAACAGAAATAAAAGTTTGATGGGAGCCAACGGGAGGCATGACGTCACTGAGTCTATTGTGATTATTCTGACCATAAAACACAATAAATAGCCATCCAAAAAGTGCCAACAGTACTCTAATTACATTTCGTGACCTGAATATTAACCAAGTATTAGCGATATTGTGATTATAAGCGCTAATGTTAAAGGGGAACATTATCACAATTTCAAAAGGTTTAAAAACATTAAAAATCAGTTCCCAGTGGCTTGTTGTATTTTTTGAAGTTTTTTTCAAAATTTTACCGGTCCCGGAATATCCCTAAAAAAAGCTTTAAAGTGCCTTATTTTCGCTATCTTCGAAGCCACTGTCCATTTTCCTGTGATGTCATACAGTGCTGCCAATGTAAACAAACAATGGCGAATAGCACAGCAAGATATAGCGACATTAGCTCGGATTCAGACTCGGATTTCAGCGACTTAAGCGATTCAACAGATTAAGCATGTATTGAAACAAATGGTTGGAGTATGAAAGTACTAAAGAAGAAACTGAAGCTATTGAGCGAATAGCTATTGACGCTATCTGGCCGTAGCATGGTCGAATAGCATGGCCGAATAGCTGTGTTAGCATCGCCGGTAAAATGTGCGGACCAAACGATCAGGACTTTCGCATCTTGTTACACTGGAGCAAATTAAATCCGTCGATTGGTAAGTGTTTTTTTTCGCTTTAAATGTGGGTGGAAGGAAACGTAATTTAGTTTCAAATGTACATACAGCTATAGCCTGAATAGCATGTTAGCATCGATTAGCTGGCAGTCACGCCCCGACCAAATATGTCTGATTAGCACATAAGTCAACAACATCAACAAAACTCACCTTTGTGATATCGTTGATTTCATCGTTGCAAATGCATCTGCAGGTTATCCATACATCTCTGTGCCATTTCTGTCTTAGTATCACCGGTAAAATGTGTAGACACTCAGCCACATTCAATGGGGGTCTGGCAGCAGATTTCTTGCCACTTTCGCATCTTCGGGCCAGTGGTGCAACTTGAATCCCTCCCTGTTAGTGTTGTTACACCCTCTGACAACACACCGACGAGGCATGAGGTCTCCAAGGTTCCAAAAAATAGTCGAAAAAACGGAAACTAACAGAGCTGAGACCCAGTGTTTGTAATGTGTTTGAAAAAATGAAAATGGCGGCTTTCTTACCTAGGCAACGTCACATACTGACGTCATTGCTTCAAGAGGGCTAAACAGAAAGGCGTTTAATTCGCCAAAAATCACCGATTTAGAGTTCGGAAATCGGTTGAAAAAATAAAAAAAATTCTGCAACATCAAAGTATATATTGATGCTTACATAGGTCTGGTGATAATGTTCCCCTTTAAGGACCTGCATTTAGCGGTGCATTGATCAGAGACACAACTTCCTCTTGCTGCTGTATTGACATCATCAACTGGTGAGCTTCTCCACTACCCGTGAGTTTGTTAAATGTTTATTCTGGATTATAAATCATGACACTCACCTTGATGATGTGGACATAAACTGAGAAGTTGGTAAACTTTAACAGCCAATTCACACCCCCAAATGGTGAGAAAGACATAAAACGACATTAAAACGACAGAAAAGCGCTATACAAGTACAACCCATTTATCATTTATCATTTAAATTCCACCCCCTTTGTTTCTTGGCGAGGATAACGAGTCATTCTTCATCTAAAATATAATAACATTCCAACAGTCTGCATCCCGGTGACAGCAGACATTGTACAGTCAGTGATGTTTTATTATGTTTGTTGACTCTTCTGCAGGGAGCAGGAATCACTAATGATTAATGCGTAAATATGACATGTTATTATGACTGCGCCTGTTACTGCAATACATATATACTTACATCATGTGTAAAATAAATCTTGAGGGAAATATTTTTTAAGCGCTTTATATGCAGAATAGAGCGACTCACATATGTTCCATTTCAAGCAGACTGTTGCTCGCATTTATTTACAGGTTGAAATGCATAAAAAAAGTGATACATGTGTTCCTGTCTTCCGTCAGGATTGTGAAGGAGAGGCAAAATCCCCCCAAACAATAAAACAGTTCACATTTAAACATAAAGCATGGTATATAGAAGTGGTTATGTTTTTATATTGTATTGCCAAATAAATTAAAAGTGTTTATTCAAAAAACAGAGAAAAATCACCACAAACAGGATGATTTAACAATGCATGGTTTAGCTGTGTACTTATAGGATTTTTTTAAATGAATTCATAACATATAACAATATTTGAATATTTAATAAAGTGATGATTTGGCATACCACTTGATGGAGCCCATATAACAGAGTTTGAGAATCCATCCATCCATTCATCCAATTTTCTACCACTTGTCCCGTTCTGGATCACGAGGGGGTGTAGGAGCCTGGGGACGACGTGGCGCAGTGGCAGAGTGGCCGTGCGCAACCCTAGGGTCCCTGGGTCAATCCCCACCAAGTACCAACCTCGTCACGTCCGTTGTGTCCTGAGCAAGACACTTCACCCATGCTCCTGATGGGTGTTGGTTAGCGCCTTGCATGGCAGCTCCCGCCATCAGTGTGTGTGAATGGGTAAATGTGGAAGTAGTGTCAAAGCGCTTTGAGTACTTTGAAGGTAAAAAAGCGCTACACAAGTACAACCCATTTTTCATTTATCATTTATCTCAGTTGCATATGGGCGGAAGGTGGGACAAGTCGCCACCTCATATCTGGGGCCAGCAATCACTGCTACAAATTCTCTTTAGGTGTAAAGTTAAAGTTAAAGTCCCAACGATCGTCAAAAAAAATGTATCCCCTGCATTTGACCCATCCCCATGTTCAACCCCTGGGAGGTGAGGGGATTAGTGAGCAGCAATTTACGCCACACTCCGGAATCATTATGTGATTTAACCCCTAATTCCATCCCTTGATGCTGAATGCCAAGCAGGGAGGTAATGGGTGTCATTTTTATAGTCTGTGGTATGACTCGGCCGGGGTTTAAACACACGACCTTCCAGTCTCAGGGCGGACACTCCAACCACAAGGCTACTGACATGGCGTATGTAAATGTGATTGATTGTCCATATGTGATGATATATTTTTTAGAAGCTTGATGGTTCTTTGATGACTCATTTATCAGCATTATCTTATAATTGACATTATAAGCCTAACCTTTAAGATTGCCCTCCCACTGGTGGTTTGGTACACGGGTCCACACCAAAAGTTGAATAGAAAACACTAGCACCGAACAGTTCACGCGTTGTCTGCACATAACAAATCTATGCTGTACCCAAAAAAAACAAAAAAAAAACTCCAGACAAATTAAACACCAAATATATTCTGTACGACGGGTGACAAGCAGCCACAACAGATAAAACAATGTTTGTTAACACATTAAAGGAGTCATATTTTTTTTTCTACATTTAAAACATTTCTTTGATGTCTATAATAACGTGTAATGGTAGATTATGTTTACAGACCCCTGTCTTCAAACTGTTTTTGACTGTCTCTTCAGGATGCGCCATTTTGAGGGTTCCACTTTGACTGCGTTTTCCCCTCGTCAGCCATGTTGTAGTTTTTAGTGATTCCATATTGAGTCTATTGACAGATGCAAGTTACAACAAGGGATGATGTTCGTAACCGGTGCTCCCGATTGTTCGATTAAAAAAGAACCCATTCAATGGATTCGAATCCCTTTTTGAGAACCAACCATCCATCCATCCATCTTCCTTCGCTTATCCGAGGTCGGGTCGCGGGAGCAGCAGCCTAAGCAGGGAAGCCCAGACTTCCCTCTCCCCAGCCACTTTGTCTAGCTCTTCCCAGGGGATCCCGAGGCGTTCCCAGGCCAGCCATGAGACATAGTCTTCCCAACGTGTCGTGGGTCTTCCCTGTGGCCTCCTACCAGTCGGACGTGCCCTAAACACCTCCCTATGGAGGCGTTCGGGTGGCAACCTAACCAGATGCCCAAACCACCTCATCTGGCTCCTCTCGATGTGGAGGAGCAGCGGCTTTACTTTCAGCTCCTCCCGGATGGCAGAGCTTCTCACCCTATCTCTAAGGGAGAGCCCCGGCACCCGGCACCCGGCAGGGGAAACTCATTTCGGCCGCTTGTACCCGTAATCTTGTCCTTTCGGTCATGACCCAAAGGTCATGACCATATGTGAGGATGGGAACGTAGATCGACCGGTAAATTGAGAGCTTTGCCTTCCGGCTCAGCTCCTTCTTTACCACAACGGATCGATACAGCGTACGCATTTCTAAAGACGCCACGCCGAGCCGCATGTCGATCTTGCGATCCACTCTTCCCTCACTCGTAAACAAGACTCCGAGGTACTTGAACTCCTCCACTTGGGGCAGGGTCTCCTCCCCACCCCGGAGATGGCACTTCACCCTTTTCCGGGCGGGAACCATGGACCCAGACTTGGAGGTGCTGATTTTCATCCCGGTCGCTTCACACTCGGCTGCGAACCGATCAAGTGAGAACTGGTTCCTGTTATCGAAGCCACTATACCGTATTTTTGCGACCATTGGGCGCACCGTATTAAAAGGCGCCGTGTCAGCTATGGGTGCTATTTCTGTTATTAACGCATGAATAAGGCGTAGCGTATTTTTGGGCGCAAGCATGATTAAACATACGCTAGCTTAAAACATATGCTAGCATGCATAGACGCTGTTTCGGTGGCAGAAAAGAGGACTGTGGACAAACTAGTGAGCATCCTGGATGATGCCAGTCACCCTCTGCATAGCATTATCAGTAGCCAGAGGAGCCTGTTCAGTGCTAGACTGCTTCATCCCAAGTGCAAGGCTAATAGACTCCAAAACTCCTTTGTCCCACACGCCATTAGACTGTACAACTCCTTTCTGGGACGGAGGACGGGGGGTATTAGGATGACAGTGGATGCAAAACATTAACAGTGCAATACGTTTTCATAACATGGTCACTACTGCCTACTTTGTCTTGTTATATTCTTATTTCACTTTTATATTGTTATTCCCATTGTTTTTATTCTTTTTGTAATATTTCTCTATTTTGTTTCCTTTTAAACCCCCCATTATTTACTTTTTTACTTTTTTTTTTTTTTTTTAAATTGATCTCAACTCTGTACACTGCTGCTGGAATTTTAATTTTCCTGAAGGAACTCTCCTGAAGGAATCAATAAAGTACTGTCTATCTATCTATCTATCTGTTTTAAAAAACAATATTGCGAACATTTTCCTTGAAGAATAGACTTTTATAGCATCTCCTTCCTGCTGCTTCCCCGCCAAACACCCTATCAACAGTTTTTCCAAATTTTCACGGATACATGTGGGTGTTTTGGATAGTGTTTTGACCTCCTTGGCTGGGTTTTCAACTCATTCTGCTTCAGAATGGTTATGACTAGCAGTGCTGGCTAACTTGGTGAAGCAATGAGAGAAACTACTTCACCAAGTTAGTTTTAAATGATTTATTTATTTATTTATTTATTTAATTCAATGAATATAATCCACTTCTTCTCAGCACCCCCACTCTGTTTCTTCCTTTCAATGGTTAGAAAAACTAGTCTCTAGCTGTGTTATGGTTTAACTATGGGGACTAAGGGAAAGTGACAGCAAACAGACACTTGAGGATGTAATGTTCAATCATTTAAAATATATATAGTCAATATATATAATAAGAATAATAAACAAAACTTGCTAATAAACTAAGGAAATGAAGTGTGACAAAACTCAAGAGTGTGTATGGTGTAAGACTATATATAGAATTTAACTGAAGTGTGTGTTACCCAAGTGTTGAACGAGATACGAGGAACGAGGCAGTGCATGGGGCAGGCAGGGGATCCGGGGCGAGAGAGAGGCGTCAGAGTCCAGGGGGGAGCGAGGAGTTGAGGAACAAGGGAGGCAGTCAGAGGACAGAAGGGGATTCGGGAAAAAGTGAGACAGACAGCTCACTTACCGGACGGCAGAGGGTAGGTACACCATGAAAACTAAGTTCCTGCACCAATCTTTGGGTCCACTGGTGTTTTATCCAGCTCGTCCTCATCAGTACCAGGTGCGCAGATTGGCAATTGAGTGCAGGCTTGTCGCTGTGTGGGCGTGCTGCGCTCAGCGTGAACGGGGGTGTGCCCGGCCGCGCTCTCAGCGGATCCTTCGGGTGCTCCCGCAGAGGAGGGAAACGCAGACTGCGCGTGCGCCGTAACAAGCTGTGAGTTAACGCTAGCGAATAAGACCAGATGTATTCGGTGGATCTTACAAAGTTCACATGAGATTTGCTTCACCAGCTAAGCATGGGGATGCTTGTAACTAAATTTTTCGCTTGCAACTTAAATCATAACAATCAGCCGAGAAAGAGCTCTTAGCTCAGAAGACTCTTAAGTAAAAGTACCACTGTTTGACGCAAAGTACATAGAGCAAAATCAAATAAGGTCACAGATATGCAATTTTAATTATTTATTAAACAATGTCAGAAAAATATTCCCAAACAAAATTCTGTCTACATTGGTAATTGTTATGTTCTTCTATTTCTACCAGCTCAGAATTTGCAAAAACACTTCTTAAATATACTTTTCAAAAACATAGGTTGCTGTCACGCGTCTGCATAGAACTGCGGCCCACTTTGTCTGTTTACCCATTTAGATATGTGGCTCAAGTGCAATGGCGGTATTATACCCAAGCAATGGAGTCGGTCAGCCATGGAAAAAGGCATTTAGCGCGACCACAGCATTGATTGAAACCTATAGATATGACACTTTGTGAGTAAAAATAAAATCAATTACCATGTCAGGCTATTTATAATAGAATAGAATAGAATAGAAAGTATTTTATTGATCCCTGGGGGAAATTAAGAACCACAGTTCACTCACAATAGACAATTATAATAATAAATAAGATATAACATATATTATATAATATATGAGTAGTACAAATATATTCTACATATATTCTACATTTAAGTGCAGTCAAGGAACATATGCATTATACAGTCTGATGGCTGTCTGTATGAAGGACCTCCTGTGTCGTTCCCTGTTACATTTTGGGAGTCTGAGCCTTCCACTGAACGTGCTCATTCTCTCCGCAAGGTCCGAGTGTAGTGGGTGGGAGGTGTTGTCCATAATGGCTAGGAGTTTTGCCTGACTTCTCCTCTCTGACACCACCGCCAGAGAGTGTAGCTCCACTCCCACCACGTTACTGGCCTTCTCTACCAATTTGTCCAGTCTGTTTGTGTCCCTCACTCTCAGCCCGCTGTACCAGCAGGCCACGACGTACAAGAAGGCGCCCGCCACCACCGACTCGTAGAACATCTTCAAAGGCTAGAGTATACAAATGAGTTTTAAGGTGAGACTTAAATGCTTCTACTGAGGTGGCATCGCGAACTGTTACCGGGAGGGCATTCCAGAGTACTGGAGCCCGAACGGAAAATGCTCTATAGCCCGCAGACTTTTTTTGGGCTTTGGGAATCACTAATAAGCCGGAGTCCTTTGAACGCAGATTTCTTGCCGGGACATATGGTACAATACAATCGGCAAGATAAGATGGAGCTAGACCGTGTAGTATTTTATACGTAAGTAGTAAAACCTTAAAGTCACATCTTAAGTGCACAGGAAGCCAGTGCAGGTGAGCCAGTACAGGCGTAATGTGATCAAACTTTCTTGTTCTTGTCAAAAGTCTAGCAGCCGCATTTTGTACCAACTGTAATCTTTTAATGCTAGACATGGGGAGACCCGAAAATAATACGTTACAGTAGTCGAGGCGAGACGTAACAAACGCATGGATAATGATCTCAGCGTCTTTAGTGGACAGAATGGAGCGAATTTTAGCGATATTACGGAGATGAAAGAAGGCCGTTTTAGTAACGCTTTTAATGTGTGCCTCAAAGGAGAGAGTTGGGTCGAAGATAACACCCAGATTCTTTACCGTGTCATTGTATACTCTAGCCTTTAAATAGACTCCCTTTTTAGACCAGTTGATCTGCCGTTTCTTTTCTTTTTCTTCTATGTCCCACTCTCCCGTGTGGAGGGGGTCCGGTCCGATCCGGTGGCCATGTATTGCTCGCCTGTGTATCGGCTGGGGACATCTCTGCGCTGCTGGTCCGCCTACGCTTGGGATGGTTTCCTGCTGGCTCCGCTGTGAACGGGACTCTCGCTGCTGTGTCTTGGATCCTCTTTGGACTGGACTCTCGCGACTGTGTTGTATCCATTGTGGATTGAACTTTCACAGTATCATGTTAGACCCGCTCGACATCCATTGCTTTCCTCCTCTCTAAGGTTCTCATAGTCATCATTGTCACCGACGTCCCACTGGGTCATTATTGTCACCAATGTCCCACTGGGTGTGAGTTTTCCTACCGAGGATGTCGTGGTGGTTTGTGCAGCCCTTTGAGACACTAGTGATTTAGGGCTATATAAGTAAACATTGATTGATTGATTGATTGAACCTCCTGAGGAAGTACAGGCGGCTCTGTCCCTTCTTGTAGAGGGCCTCAGCGTGTTTTGACCCATTCAGCTTGTTGTCCACCGAGGTATTTATAATCCTCTACCATGTCCACATCCACCCCCCTGATGGAAACAGGGGTCGTTGAAGTACTGCTCCTTCTTCCCAAGTCCAAAACCAGCTCCTTGGTTGTGGACTTGGGGTGTGAAGTATTTGCGAGCGGCAATAATTATTAAGATAAACCTGCAGAAGAACAGTAACCATGGAAACCGGAATCAGAGGGGACAAAGAGAACCCGACCCCCCTTTGGAAAATTATATGTCAGACTTTGGGGGTAAAGAGACTACAGTATTTTTGTGAGGAGCCAGAGGAAGCGGGATGTCTCATTTTCACTGCATGAGGCAATTGCATGTCTTTACTTCCAACAATGACATTATAAAATAAATCTAAGATGGTGAATCTGAACATTGAAATACCAACTTGGTGAGCTTTATTAGAGATTAAACGAACATGCGTCCGAGAAAAATGTCTCCTCCCTTCACAGTACTACGCTCAAACTCCTTCTCTAAGTTGGCTTATTTCAGTATGCACACCTCGGTCTTGTTTTCCAATGATTTATTTCCAAAAGTCAATGAATATCACACACTTCTTCTTCTCAGCATTATCCCTGGCATTCACTTTTTTCGTCCCACTGGTTGGAAAAACAAAGTTATGTCTTGTTAACTATTAGCTAATAAGCTATTGAGTGTGACACAGGACGTTTTGGTCGGATTTTACGGGGGGTTTACTGTAACATTTGCTATGCCAAGTAGTGGAGGGGAAGCTTATAACCTGAATTGTTGTTTGCTACTTAAAGCAGAAATATTGACAGCTCAGAACCCAAAAAAACATGTGAGCCGGGGTACCCAAAAGCCGAGGTATCACTGCGTGTAAAGACTGAAAGTGCTCACAGACTCGAGTCTAGTTAAGAATGTCCGCAGTTCTCAGGGCTTCCATGTAGTCACGCACACTTACTACGATGTGGTTCCCTGTAAAATTTCCATGAAACACTACATTTACCAAAATCCCTGGATGTTGTTGAAATGTGTTCCGTCATTACACCCTGCACTGATGATACCCGGGGGAGTAGTACTCACTGCCAGCTGCTCTGAGCAGAATGTTGCAGCCAGTTATCAACTAGGGCAGTGTTTTTCAACCTTTTCTGATCAAAGGCACATTTTTTTTTATTGAAAAAATCCCGAGGCAGCTGAAAACATAAAAAAATGAAAACTCAGCAGCCGATATTGACAATAAAAAATAAATTTTCGCAATTGTTAGATTTGAATTGAAACCATAACCAACCATGCATCACAATAGCTCTTGTCTCAAAGTGGGTGTATGGTCACAACCAGTCATAACACGCCGTGACTTACTTGGAGGTTTTTTGGGTGTTTTCTTGTGTGTCGTGTTTTAGTCCTTGTCTTGTGCTCCTATTTTGGTGGCTTTTTTTTGTTTTGTGGGTACCGTATTTTCCGCGCTATAAGCCGCCCCGTGTTATAAGCCGCACCTTTAATGAATGGCATATTTTAAAACTTTGTTAACTTATAAGCCGCACCGGGTCATAAGCCGCGCCTACTGCGCTAAAGGGAATGTCAAAAAAACAGTCAGATAGGTCAGCCAAACTTTAATAACACAAACCAGTGTGCAAATTTGCAAATGTGCAATCACAACAATAGTAACACTCAAAATAAAATGTGCAAATGTGCAATCACAATAGTAACACTCATAATATTGCAGAGCAATAGCAACATCAATAACTCAACGTTGCTCGAACGTTAATGTCACAGCACACAAAATAAACATTTAAAACTCACTTTCAGAAGTTATTCCTCATCAATAAATCCCTCGAATTCTTCTTCTTCGGTGTCTGAATTAAAAAGTTGGCCGAATACGGCATCCAAAATGGCGGGCTCCGTCTCGTCGAAGTCATCAGAGTCTGTGTCGCTGTTGTTGTCCGGCAGTTCCATGAATCCTGCCTTCCGGAAAGCTCGGACTGCATTTGAGACCGATATATCCGCCCAGACATTTACAATCCACTGGCAGATGTTGGCGTATGTCGTCCGGCGCTGTCTCCCTGTTTTAGTGAAGGTGTGTTCGCCTTCGGTCATCCATTGTTCCCACGCCGTTCGCAGTCGAGCCTTGAATGCCCTGTTGACACCAATATCCAGTGGTTGGAGTTCTTTGGTTAATCCACCCGGAATGACGGCGAGTGTTGTATTAGTGTGCTTTACTTGTTTCTTGACACCATCTGTGATGTGGGCACGCATAGAGTCGTAAATCAACAGGGACGGAGCTGCGTGAAAAAAGCCACCCGGTCTCTTCACGTAAACTTCTTTCAACCATTCGCTCATCTTTTTCTTCATCCATCCATCCCTTTTATGATGACGCCGGCTGGAAAGTTTTCTTTTGGCAAGGTCTTCCTTTTGAATAGCACCATGGGTGGAAGTTTCTGCCCATTAGCATGGCAAGCTAGAACCACAGTGAAGGACGACTTCTCATTCCCTGTGGTGCGAATATTTACCGTGCGTGCTCCCGTTTTATCCACAGTGCGGTTCACAGGAATATCAAAAGTCAGTGGAACCTCGTCCATGTTGATAATGTGCTCAGGCCGGATCTTTTTTTCAGCTATCTTGTTTTTTACAATATGCGCAGAAAGTAGCCAGCTTTTCTTGAAAGTCTTTTGGCAGTTGCTGTGAAATAGTAGTCCGTGTGCGGATGGAGAGATTGCGTCTTTTCATGAACCGGAAACACCAAGAAGCACCACCTTTAAAATCATCCAAGTGAATAGATAGATAGATAGATAGATAGTACTTTATTTATTCCGTCAGGAGAGTTCCTTCAGGAAAATTACAATTTTCAGCACAATCCCATTCAAGATCAGACAAACATTACAGGGAGACAGAACAGGATCGCTGACGGGTCTGCCGGCTTCCAGCGCCCCTTACAAAAAAGATGACATACAGAAGTTCGCTTGCTACCGCTGTTGCCTTCATTGGAATAGTGATGGTACTGACACTTCTGCTTGCTGCTCTCTGCTCAACAACCCACTGTTCCAGTTTGTCCTCCAACTGTTGCCATCTTGCTTTGTTCCCTCGGAAACTCTGTGTTGTCTTCTTTACATGGCGCAGGTCATCTTGTTGCTTCCTCCATCTACGCACCATTGATTCATTTATGTTCAATTCTCTCGCTGCTGCTCTATTTCCGTGTTCTTCTGCATGACTAATTGCCTTGTGTTTGAATTCTGCGTTGTACGCGTGTCTCTTAGTAGGAGCCATTTTGTGGTCGTCTTTACAGAAACACACATGAAATGAATCGGATTAGCCGCGCGCTTCTTCTTCTACGGGGGCGGGTGCTTACCTTGGCGGTTGCGTATTGCAGAAGAAGAAGCGCTTACCTTGGCGGTTGCTTACCGTAGAAGAAGAAGCGCTTCCTCTTCTACGGGGAAAAAAGATGGCGGCTGTTTACCGTAGTCGCGAGACCTAAACTTTATGAAAATAAATATTTATATTAATCCATATATAAGGCGCACCGGGTTATAAGCCGCACTGTCAGCTTTTGAGAAAATTTGTGGTTTTTAGGTGCCGCTTATAGCGCGGAAAATACGGTATTTTCCTGCCGCGGTTTCATGTTTTCCTTGAACGCTATTCCCCGCACCTGCTTTGTTTTCGTAATCAAGGCTATCTAAGTTGTGTGGACGCTATCCTTCTTTGCGGGGACATTGTTGTTTGTCAAACCCTTATTTTTATCTAAGCCTTTTTATAGATATATGCATACTAATTATAGCTATTGGGCTTTTCTAGTTTTTATTTTTTTATTATCTTTTTATTATTATTATTATTTTAATACACTAGCACTTTGAGGTTGTTTGCCCAATGTAAAGTGCTTTTTACAAATAAAATCTATTATTAATACAAACAACGTTTCCATATGAGTTGGGAAATTGTGTTAGATAAAAATATAGACTGAATAAAATGATTTGCAAATCATTTTCAACCCATATTCAGTTGAATATTTTACAAAGACAACATATTTGATGTTCAAACTGAAAACGCTTTGCAGGCTAATTGGGAACAGGTGGGTGCCATGATTGGGTATAAAAGCAGCTTCCATGAAATGCTAAGTAATTCAAAAACAAGGATGGGGCGAGGATCACCGATTTGTAAGCAAATTTTCGAACAGTTTTAGAACAACATTTCTCAATGAGCTATTGCAAGGAATTTAGGGATTTTATCATCTACAGTCCGTAAAATCATCAAAGGGTTCAGAGAATCTGGAGAAATCACTGCAAATAAACGATGAAATTACGGACCTTTGATCCCTTACGCGGTACTGCATCAAAAACCGACATCAGTGTGTAAAGGATATCACCACATGGGCTCAGGAACACTTCATAAAACCTCTATCAGTAACTACAGTTGGTTGCTCCTTTTGTAAGTGCAAGTTAAAAACTCTGCTATGCAAAACAAAACCCATTTATCAACAACACCAAGGAACGCCGCTGGCTTCGCTGGGCCTGAGCTCATCTATGATGAACTGATGCAAAGTGGAAAAGTGTTCTGTGGTCTGATGAGTCCACATTTCAAATTATATTTGGAAACTGTGAACATGGTGTCCTCCGGAACAAAGGGGAAAATAACCAGCCGGATTGTTATAGGCGCAAAGTTCAAAATCCAGCATCTGTGATGGTATGGGGGTGTATTAGTGCCCAAGGCATGGGTAACTTACACATCTGTGAAGGCACCATTAATGCTGAATGGTCCATACAGGTTTTGGAGCAACATATGTTGTCATCCCAGCAACGTTAGCATTGACGCCCTTGCTTATTTCAGCAAAACAATGCGAAGCCATGTGTTACAACAGCGTGGCTTCGTAGTAAAAGAGTGCGGGTACTTTCCTGGCCCACCTGCAGTCCAGACATGTCTCCCATCGAAAATGTGCGGCTCATTATGAAGCGTAAAATACGACAACAAGACCCCGGACTTTTGAACAACTTAAACTGTACATCAAGCAAGGATGGTAAAGAATTCCACTTTCAAAGTTTCCTCAGTTCCCAAAAGTTTATTGAGTGTTGTTATAAGAAAAGGTGATGTAACACAGTGGTGAACATGCCCTTTCCCAACTACTTTGGCACCTGTTGCAGCCATGAAATTCTAAGTTAGTTAGTATTTGCAAAAAAAAAAATTAAGTTTATGAGTTTGAACATCAAATATCTTGTCTTTGTAGTTCAATTGAATATGGTTTGAAAAGGATTTGCAAATTATATTTACATCCAACACAATTTTCCAACTCATATGGAAACAAGGTTTGTATTATTATGGCATGTACGGATGTACTTTGTGGACACCGTCTGCTCCACACGCTGTAAGTCTTTGCTGTCGTCCAGCATTCTGTTTTTGTTTACATTGCAGCCAGTTCAGTTTTTGTTTCATTTTACATAGCCATCACGAAGCTTCAATGCCTTTTCTCCTACGCCTTTTGTATATTTTTGGTTTAAGTGTTCGATACCTTTTTACCTGCACCCTGCCTCCTGCATTCTGTGATCATGACAAACTATTTTCCCGACATCTACAAAGCAATAAGCTACTTGCTGCCACCTACTGATATGGAAAGGTGTTACACGGTTACTCAACAACGGCATATTATTTGTGGATTATAATTACTGGTTTGCAAAAATATTTTTTACCCAATTAGGTGAAATTACATAATCTACCAGGGCACACCAGACTATCTCGTGGCGCAGTGGTTGAAAAACACTGGACTAGGGACATCCACTTTGTCGCAAATTGTCTCAGAGGTGTGTCAAGGCAAAAATTGTATCCATACATTGGCCTGATTTGAATTTTTTTATATGCTTTGGCTGAAGAAAAACATTAAAGGGGTGGGTATTCAGTTTCTTTTTAGGGGCGCAAACATTTTAAACTACCAATGTATTCCCTTCAGGCTGAACAATGGCTCTGTGACCACTCCTACAGTGCGGAGAAATGATTTCCCTCTTTCTAAAAAGGGGCAGTTCATCCCAAAGTCTTGAAAAGAAAGAGTCTTGTGCTTTGTCCATTTATTCAACTCAAACATGTTGTCTGGAAGGGCAGCAACAAGGGTTGTGGTATGCAGGTAGCATCATACAGCTTCACTTCGACTGGAAACAGAATCAAATGTCAACCTGAACACTGAAGTAAACATTCATACTGGGAGAGAGCGGTAGTAACAGCAGCTATGGAGCACAAGGAGCACAGCAAAGCAGTTACCCTTCTGCTTACCAGTGTTCATTCTGACAGCAGTTTTTAATTTAGTTTGAGTCACAGTCCTTTGAAGAGAATGTTTTTTTTTTTGTCTAATTTAAGTCCGCTAAATTGATTTAGTTATAGTCTAGTTTTAATGAAATTACACAACATTTTAGTCAGCGGAAATGACCATAAATTTCAACTAAAATGTAAAGTATAA
Source organism: Nerophis ophidion (assembly GCF_033978795.1). NCBI lineage: Eukaryota > Metazoa > Chordata > Actinopteri > Syngnathiformes > Syngnathidae > Nerophis > Nerophis ophidion. The sequence goes on from NC_084613.1 coordinate 60,247,860, forward strand.
AAGATAAGGCCTCTTTAAAGTTTTTTTGAAAACACCTTTATTAAGACTACCTGTGTAATGACGTGGACTTTGGTGTGGTTTGTTTTCCTGTGGTGCAAAGCGACTGGATCGGACACGACGTGAAATAAATGACATCTTTTAATATTAATTCGAAAGTACTACAAAAAACAAAGGGTATAAACACAATGCGTTCTCAGCGGAGATACAAAACTTGGCTAAGGAAACAAAAACTATTACTATAACGTAAACTATGGACATAAAGCAAAACTTGCAAATTATGGCATGAATAACGATAACTTACTTGGAATGACAAAAGAGCATGGATTATCAGCATGGATAACAAGTGTGTTGCCAGGCTGATTGCCTGGCAACTACAGGCTTAAATGGTGCTGTGGTGATTAACAGGTGCATGAGTGCAAATGATTCAGGCGCGTGAGTCGTAAAAACATAACAGGTGAAATTAATTAGTTGTCATGGTGACAAAACAAACAAGAGTGCACAATCAGTCCAAAACCAAACAGAACGTGACCACAAAACATGACAACCTGCATGTGTTTAACACAAAAGTATCGTGATCTTATGGTCAGGGATGATGTAGTTAGTAATTTTTTATATAATTATCCTCCCGGTGTTTTAGTCATTTATACATGGATGAGATGTGTCAATATCAAAATATTACCTTGAATCACTTTTCGGCAAAAAATAACACATTAATTTAATCCAAATACTTAATTAATATTTATTATGTGTATGAACAAAGAACAGTGAATATTGTATATAGCTTCTACATAAGAAAGAACAACATTTTGGATCAATAAAAGGCCTTTACAATCTCATCAATACTATAAAAATGGCAAACTCTTTATTTTTCAGACACAAGAAAGGCTTGGATAATTTTTTTTTAAAACTCTTCGTTACAATATCCAGGAATCAGAAGGTCAGAAAAATCTTTATTGTCATTGCACAAGTACAATGAAAAATGTCATTATCTGCACAAATCCGTTTGAGAGCAGATGCACAACCTACAGGGTGATGAGGCTGATTAATTGCCACTCAAAACGCCCCGTAAAAGGTGAGATAAGGTAAACGCGGGGGAAGAATGAGCAAAAAAAAGTCGATCTCAGACTGTGCTCCAAAGTGTGTGTGTGTGTGTGTGTGTGTGTGTGTGTGTGTGTGTGTGTGTGTGTGTGTGTGTGTGTGTGTGTGTGTGTGTGTGTTTGTGTGTGTGTGCGTGTGCGTGTGTGCGTGTGGTAGGGGGAGGTGGGAGTGACTGAGGCCGAGAAAAAAACTTGATAGCGAAGCACATATACATGTTGATACAAAAACCACAAGACTTGCAACAGGAGGGTATGGGGCGGGCATTCAAAGCGTCCAAACACAATTGGCGCTGCGTGAAGCGTGTAAGTGTTTTTCTTACATGTAGTAATCAGTTGAGGAGAGACAAAGTCCAGGCAGCGATGGGCTTCCAAGGAGTCAATTATTTTTTGGCATGGAATCAGTTTTTGGCACACTTTAAAGCGGCAAATGATACAAAACCCAAAACCAGTGAAGTCGGCATGTTTTGTAAATTGTAAAAAAAAACTGTATACAAAAATTTGGAAATCCTTTTCAACCTTTATTCAATTGAATTGACTGCAAAAACAAGATACTTAACGTTCAAACTGGAAAATGTTAGTTTTTGCAAATATTAGCTCATTTGGAATTTGATGCCTGTAACATGTTTCAAAAAAGCTGGCACAAGTGGCAAAACAGACTTAGACAGTTGAAGAATGCTAATCAAACACTTATTTGGAACATCCCACAGGTGAACAGGCTAATTGGGAACAGGTGGATGCCATGATTGGGTATAAAAGCAGCTTCCATGAAATGCTCAGTCATTCACAAACAAAGATGGGGAGAGGGTCACCACTTTGTGAACAAAATGGATACATGGATGATACAGCAGAGGATTGGGAGAATGTCATGTGGTCAGATGAAACCAAAATAAAACTTTTTGGTATAAACTCAACTCGTCGTGTTTGGAGGAAGAAGAATACTGAGTTGCATCCCAAGAACACCATACCTACTGTGAAGCATGGGGGTGGAAACATCATGCTTTAGGGCTGTTTTTCTGCTAAGGGGGCAGGACGATTGATTCGTGTTAAGGAAAGAATGAATGGGGCCATGTATCGTGAGATTTTGAGCCAAAACCTCCTTCCATCAGTGAGAGCTTTGAATGGTTGACCAAATACTTATTTTCCACCATAATTTACAAATACATTCTTTAAAATTCCAACAATGCAGTGTTAATTTTGACAGCAAAATTTGATTTAGTTTTAGTCAGCCTTTTGACTAAAATGTAATCTAGTTTTAGTCATAATTTAGTTGTTTAAATTGTTTTAGTTTTGTCTAGTTTTAGTTGACGAAATAACATAAGATTATAGTCGACGAAGACTACAGTAGATTTAGTCGACTAAAGGGTAATATGTAAACTTTCCCTTCAATTTCTGAAAGTCAAAGCAAAACAGCGGAAAAATCACCGATACAAGTCATATTTTGATGAAAATCATGTCTCAAATTTAGCATTTCACGAGTAAGCCGTGTAATAAACGGGATAACGTCGAGTGAGTTGTATGTTGTGGAAAATGCTTACCTGTGTGTGGATTTCGGGGTGATTCGACTGTAAATGTCGCCTCAAGTTTGTTGTGTTTTTCCCCGTAATCCTCGATCTGCATTTCTTACACTGCGTCTTGTTATCTTTGACGTCAAGTATAAAATTTCCCCATATGTTGTCTTCTGCAGCGCATTCCCGGGTCAGTCCCAAACGCAAACTACGTTTACGTAACTTCCTTACCACGTCGCTCTGATTGGTTCTCCTCCCAACTCCTCCCGCCTCTTCCTAACGAAATGAGTTCCGATTGGATCTCGTCTCGGGCAGATTTTTTCGTCTCGTTTTTATTCGTTGACGAATATGTCAATACACCTCGTCATCGTCTTAGTCCACGTAAATTATTTTTTAATTAGTTATTGTCTCGTTTTAGTCAGAAAAAAAAGGTCGTTGACGATAACTATGACGAAAATTTTTCGTCAACAAAATTAACACTCCTACAATGTGAATTCCTGGATTTTTTTTTCTGATTCTGTCTCTCACAGTTGAAGTGTATCTATGATGAAAATTAGAGACCTCTGTCATCATTTTAAGTGGGAGAACTTGCACAATCGGTGGCTGACTAAATACTCTTTTGCCCCACTGTATGTATATATTTTTCTGACATACACTAAGCGGACACATAGTTTTTCTGTACACTAAGTTCATGTAATTAAGCTGACATAAAAGGCACTTGCGCTTCTCAACGCAGTTCTCGTGTACCCGTTGTCCTGTTGGATTAAACTCAGAGCTAATGATAAACAGAACCCACAATATAAATAAGTCACATTCTAGTCAGAATGATATGTAAGTATTCCTCATGCTGATTGAATAACACAGATATACACTTCCACAGAATGAGAATGTTATTTGCAATATGAGCCAGAACTGAGCACCGAGGGGGGAATAAATAAATAGTGATATGACTGAACTAGAAACAGATTAGTTGTCCTATTTTGTTTCGGCATTTACACTTTCATCGTCCACCACATATCATGATCACCATGATGCTTGTCATGTTCTATTCATTCCTCAAAGATGTCTTAATTGGGGTCACGTTTGAGCCTATCCCCGCTGATTCATGGCGAGAGGGTTGCCAGTCGATCATAAGACGCATTAAGAAACAACCAACCTGGCTCCCAGTTACGCCTATGAGCAATTTAGAGTCTCTAATTTTTTTATGCGTCTTTTTGTGATATTGGAGAAGCATAAGTACCTGGAGAAGATATTGCTCGTTATTGGAAGACATTCAAAAAAAGTTTAGCAGTCACAGAGGACTTGTGTTCTGCGTCACACTGTTTTTGTTTTATTTGTGACATAAAAAATTATGGATTTTTCTAATTAGTTTCAGTTTAAGAGTATCGAAGCGTTTCGGAGCTCGCTGTGTCGTAGTGTGTTGCTTGCATATATTTTACGCATAAGGAATCTCCTGCGCAATTACCGTCCTGCTGACAAATCAGCTTGCCTCGTTTGAAAGCTTTCAACATGTCGATTCCTGAATCTTAAATGATTTATAAGTGACAACTCTTATTCCTGGGCTTGGGTTCTCCACTTTGATAGGATATGAAAGAGAGTATGTCTTCCACTGTATGACTGTTCCTTAATGACTAATAACTTCACCCCCAGTCTGGTCAACACCTTTGTTCCTCCTAAAAATAGACAAATAATTATATGGGAAGATGGCTATGCTCATAATGTGAAACGTGGAGGTTGTGCACGTTTGGGAAATCAAAAAGGATGAGAGGCTGTATGTGGAACAGCAGTTTTTTGCGTGGGATTTGTTTTTGCTCTACACATTCCACAACCCAAATCAAAACCGAAGGCAAACACAGTTGATGATTCACATTTGCCAACACTTTTGTCATAACCCACGTCATTACCAAAATAAATGAAACAAGGCACTGTTGGAAATTAGTAGTTACCGTATTTTTCGGATTATAAATCGCTCCGGAGTATATGTTGCACCGGCCGAAAATGCATGATAAAGAAGGAAAAAAACCTATATACGTCGCATTTTTGGGGGAAATTTAGTTGATAAAATTCAACACCAAGAATAGACATTTGAAAGGGAATTTAAAATAAATAAAGAATAGTGAACAACAGGCTGAATAAGTGTACGTTATATGACGCATAAATAACCAACTGAGAAGGTGCCTGGTATGTTAACGTAACATATTATGGTAAGAGTCATTCAAATAACTATAACATATAGAACATGCTATACGTTTACCAAACAATATGTCACTCCTAATCATTAAATCCCATGAAATCTTCTTCGGTGTCGCTTTTAAACAACTCTGCCAACTCCAAAAGTATGCGCCACTTCCTCTTGTCATTTTCTGCTGCATATTTCACTACATCCAGTTTGTAATCTGCAGTACATGATTTCCTTTTCGGTGCCATTTTTGTTCAGCCCTTCTCAGTTTTTATAATTTACCGCCAACGATGAAATGATCCATTTTAATAGCTACGACAGTAGCATATAGCAGTTAGCATCCCATGACCCACAATGCATTTCTGCCATGACCCTCCCCCTCAAATTCTTATCGGTTGACGTGTATGTGACGATTGCTGACGTGTGTGTGACGATTGCTGACATTTTCTTCGTCTCTTCCGCGAATGAGCTAAATAATATTATTTGATATTTTACGATTGGCCCTGCGATAAGGTGGCGACTTTTCCAGGGTGTACACCGTCTTCCGTCGGATTGTAGCTGAGATAGGCGCCAGAATAAGCGGTAGAAAATTCATGGATCGATGGATTTTACGGTAATGTTAATAATTTCACACATAAGTCGCTCCGGAGTATATGTCCCACCCCCGGCCGAACTCTAAAAAACTGCGACTTATAGTCCGAAAAATAAGGTCACAGATAGTAGTTATTTTCATTATTATAAACCCCCAAAATATTTTATTTGACATTCACATAAGACTAAACACAGGGGAGTAAGTCACAGGAAACTAATATATATTATACACAAGGAGAACAAAACAGTAAAATAATACCTTGACATATGAGTTTAATTGATCCTGTGACAGAGCTCCTAACTCAAAACACTTCTATCTCAAATCAAAGTCTCAGATTAAAATGTAAATTTATTTCCCTTAAAAAACAGGACTAAAACAATAACTTTTATATGATGGGTTATACTCTATAACAGTGGTTCTCAAATGGGGGTACGCGTACCCTTGGGGGTACTTGAAGGTATGCCAAGGGGTACGTGAGATTTTTTTTAAATATTCTAAAAATATCAAAAATTTAAAAATATTTTATAAATGTATTTATTGACTAATAGTTCAACAAAATATGAATGTAAGTTAATAAACTGTGAAAAGAAATGCAACAATGCAATATTCAGTGTTGACAGCAAGATTTTTTGTGGACATGTTCCATAAATATTGATGTTAAAGATGTATTTATTTGTGAAGAAAAGTTTAGAATTAAGTTCATGAATCCAGATGGATCTCTATTACAATCCCCAAAGAGGGCACTTTAAGTTGATGATTACTTCTATGTGTAGAAATCTTTATTTATAATTGAATCACTTGTTTATTTTTCAACAAGTTTTTAGTTATTTTTATATCTTTTTTTTCAAATATTTCAAGAAAGACCACCACAAATGAGCAATATTGTGCACTATTATACAATTTAATAAATCAGAAACTGATGACATAGTGCTGTATTTTACTTCTTTATTTCTTCTTTTCAACCAAAAATGCTTTGCTCTGATTCGGGGGTACTTGAATTACATAAATGTTCACAGGGGGTACATCACTGAAAAAAGGTGGAGAACCACTGTTCTATAATGTTTCAGTGTGCATTTCTTTCTAGTCCAGCTTTTTTTTTATCACTGTTAGATGCTTTGACAGAAAAAACGATTTCAAAGTTTTCAAATATTCTTTATTGTAAATTTGTCCATACATGCAATGTTGTGTTTTATCTATATCATTAGAAACATTTAAATTATAACTGTAATTAGGAAGCAGATCAAAGTGCAGCCATTGGCTGTGTGCTCTTTTGTGGTGTAATTTGTCTTTAAATATGTCTGTATCGAACAGTTATACAAATACTTAGAGTGTACATTCAAGTGTACTTTCTAGCGTGTACTGTATATGTGACAAGAAAGGGATGGCCATGGGAGGAGAGAAAGAGAAAGGGATCTATTGTTGAAGAGATTAGAGCCCAAGTAAAATCAGTACAATTTACTTAGTCAAATTAGGGACCGCTGAACTTTGCAAAGCCAGTCCATGCCAGCATTCAAAGTGGAACACCACTCATTTCCACATGCTTCATGAAGAATCAACGTCTTTAGATTAGCTGTGGACGTGTACGTCGTGTGTTTTGTGAGGTCCCCGAACACCTGGACATCTCTGAGCCCCTTTTTAAAGGCCTAATGAAATGAGATTTTCTTATTTAAACGGGGATAGCAGGTCCATTCTATGTGTCATACTTGATCATTTCGAGATATTGCCATATTTTTGCTGAAAGGATTTAGTAGAGAACATCGACGATAAAGTTTGCAACTTTTGGTCGCTAATAAAAAAGCCTTGCCTGTACCGGAAGTCGCAGACGATGACGTCACCCGTGTGAGGGCTCCTCACGTCCTCACATTGTTTTTAATGGGAGCCTCCAACAAAAAGAGCTATTCGCACCGAGAAAACGACAATTTCCCCATTAATTTGAGCAAGGATTGTCAGATCTGGACAAGGATTGTTTGTGCTCCTTCGACGCAGAGGGATTGCAGGACGAGACAGGCGTGAATTCAGGTACATGTTTTTTTATCTATACTCAAAATACAATAAAAAAGGCAAAACAAAAAGCGCGCTCGATGGCGGATAATAATCTATACTAAAACTTTGAACAAAAACAGCACAATGGCAATACTATCTATAAACATACAAAAGATACTATCAAAGGCAGAAATACAAACAAAAACTTACTTGGCGTGGATGAATCGAAAAGCATGGCATGAAATATGAAAGGCAATGAGAGCGAAGTTCCCAGACTGATGAACAGAAAGAAAATTACTTAAATACTGGCTGTGATAATCAGGAACAGGTGCGGGACTGAGGGCAGGGGCGTGACAAGGTGGGAACTAATGCGTTGGCATGGAAACAAACAAAACCAGGAAGTGCAAAACGTGACTGAATGTCCAAAATCAAAACATAACATGACAAAACAAAACATGATCCATAGGTGTGACAAGGATGAAAGATTTGTGGCTGAGGATATTGATAGCGAAGGACTAGAAAAAATAAAAATAAAGTTAAAAAAAAAAAGGCGATTGCATTGTGAACGGTTCAGATGTTTTCAGACACATTTATTAAGATAATTCTGGAACATTCCTTATCTGCTTATTGTTTTAATAGTGTTTTAGTGAGATTTTAAAGTTTGTAAAGACATAGCTTGAGGTCCGATGGCTGTAGTGAACACGCAGTGTCTCAGAGAGAAGCCGAGGAGGAAAGCTCACAGCTGCCTTTTTTGACATGACAGCTGCTGCAGGACGACGAATAATCCATTAATGTCTCCGGTAAGATATATATCACAATTTCCCCATCCAAAAACATGCTGGTTAACGTAGAGAAAACATGTTCGCTTGACCGCTCCGCTTCACAACAAACAAAGAAACACCGGCTGTGTCTCGGTGCTAAAGACAGCTGCAATCCACCGTTTTCCACAAACAGCATTGTTCTTTATAGTCTCCATTATGAAATGGACATATTGCAAAAGATTCAGCAACACAGATGTCCAAAATACCGTGTAATTACGCCATGAACAGAGACGACTTTTAGCCGTATTTGGTGCAGCGCTAATATTTCCTTACAGTCCGTGACGTCACGCGTACGCGTCATCATTCCGCGACGTTTTCGAAAAGAAACTCGCGGGAAATTTAAAATTGCAATTTAGTAAACTAAAAAGGCCGTATTGGCATGTGTTGCAATGTTAATATTTCATCATTGATGTATAAACTATCAGACTGCGTGGTCGGTAGTAGTGGGTTTCAGTAGGCCTTTAAAGACTACACAAGGCTCTAAGGTCGCGGGTGTTTATAAACATCCATCCATCCATTTTCTACCGCTTATTCCCTTTCGGGGTCGCGGGGGACGCTGGCGCCTATCTCAGCTACAATCGGGCGGAAGGCAGGGTACACCCTGGACAAGTCGCCACCTCATCGCAGGGCCAACACAGATAGACAGACAACATTCACACTCACATTCACACACTAGGGCCAATTTAGTGTTGCCAATTAATATATCCCCAGGTGCATGTCTTTGGAAGTGGGAGGAAGCCGGAGTACCCGGAGGGAACCCGTGAAAGATCCCGAGCTTGGATGTGAACCCAGGACTGCAGGAACTTCGTATTGTGAGGCAGACGCACTAACCCCTCTGCCACCGTGAAGCCCTGTTTATAAACAAACAAACCAAAATGGAAGGGATTGTGGAAGCGCCAATGTCTTTTTATCTGCTGAAGTTTCGGACCCCCACTCCTCCGGGACCCCCCGGGGGTTCAGAGACAGCAAGCCGAACGTGCTCTGACCTCACAGCCTCGCGGAGGATGTGAGAAAATGTGTCAGCCGAGGTGCCAGCTCATCACAGTGATCCTGCTCTTGCTTTCTCTTCTTGGCAGCTGGGCGGTTGCTCACCTCACACTGGGGACGCAGGGGGGATCACCTTTCCGGATCTCAGCCAGCTACAACCAGCGAGTCCTGGGTGAAACAGCCATGATTGAGCCCAACTTTACCACCAACTGCACCATGGGTAAGCTAAACTGGACTTTTTTTTTTAATCTAACAGAAATGTATTGTTTTACATTACAGATTTTGTATATACTGTATGTATATTTGCATAACTTACTGTTCTTTTACTGTAAATAATCACATGGTCATATGGCCGTAATGTCGTTTTTAAGTTTCCAACACTGTTACTTTGTTGCCGACAGAAAATTACAAGATATAGTAAAATGACATATATTCATATTAGTGTTGTCCGTATACCAATATTTTGATACCGGTACTAAAATTATTTTAATACTTTTTGGTACTTTTTGATACTTTTGTAATTAAAGGGGACCACAAAAAAATGCATTATTGACTTTATTTTAACAAAAAATCTTAGGGTACATTAAACATATGTTTCTTATTGCAAGTTTGTCTTTAAATAAAATAGTGAATATACAAGACAACTTCTCTTGTGGTAGTAAGTAAGCAAACAAAGGCTTCCAATTAGTCTGCTGACATATGCAGTAACGTATTTTGTCATTTGTCATTTTATTATTGTTACGTTTGGAATGCATTTTGAATGCGGGTGTTGACACCCCCAGATGCTGCACGCGAAGCTAAGACATAACTTAGCAAGGTAAACACAAAGGCAGAATAACAAACGTGACCGTTGCATGGAGCAAACAAAACATCCAGCACCAACACAGGTAGCAGGCTGTCATGCCTGTTAAGCAAGGTTCATGTTTTGTCATGTTATGTTTTGATTTTGGACATTCAGTCACGTTTAGCACTTCCTGGTTTTGTTTGTTTCCATGCCAACCCATTAGTTTCCACCTGGTCCCCTTAAGTCGCGCCCCGATCCTCAGCCTCTCACACCTGTTTTCTATTACCACAGCCAGTACTTAAGTCATGTGCTTTCTGTTCATCATTCTGGGAACTTTGCCTTTTGTAGATGCCTGCATATTTTGACCACGACCACGCACCTTGCCACGCTGCTACTTTATTTTGACTACGCCACGTAAGCCTTTTGTATTTTTTGCCTCAGTGCTAGTTTTTGGTTTATTGAGTATCGTTGATAGTATCTTTTATTTATTCATTATCATTCATGCCAATCGAGCAAGTGTTTTTGTTTATATTTTTGTAGCCAAGTTCTGTACCTGATTATGAGCGCCCTTAGTTTGTTTATTTTTTGTTATAGTGTTTAAATAAACGCCTGGCTCGTCCTGTAATCCCGCTGCGTCGAAGGAGCAAAAAAAATCCATGCCATAGTCCTGACACAGGCAGGTTTAAATACTCAAACAATAATCAAAAACGGGTGTGCGTCAGAAAGTCAGTACAGGTGGAGCAAATGAGGTAACCATGGAGATAAGAAACAGGAAGTGCTCAAACTTGGGGATCGGAATAGTCAATAAATAATTAGAAAACACACAAAAGGACTCAAAAACAAAACTGTCAGATCCGAGAGGCGGATCGTGACAATTATTTTGTCATATTTTCTACCACTTCCTTTTTTTTTTTTTTTTGTAGTTTTTTTTGTAGTGAAAAAGGCAGTTTTTTTGGGTTGGTGCACTAATTATAAGTGTATCTTGTGTTGTTTTTTTGTGTTGATTTAATTTAAAAAAATACATATAAAAAAATTATAAAAAAATTCTTCTGCGGCCCGGTACCAATCGTGGTTGGGGACCACTGCCTTAGACCGCCAGAAAGACATATTGCTAGCAACTGTAGCTACTGCTGTATCATCTTCGAATTTTGTAAAAGTTAATGCACAGTTAAACATCATGCCTTGCACAGGTTTAGTAAAAGATTGTGGCAATAGGCTAAGATTTTGGTCAACTGTGAAATTCCAAACGCCAGAATTTTTTACCTGAGTGTGAGGATTTTGCTAATTGACATAAGTTTTATACTTAAAGATACAACCATCCCATCAGTGTGCACCCCATTTGTTGCGATCCGTGACTCGGATCTTCACATGTTTATTTTTCCATCTTTGTTTCATTCTCTTCTGACCCACTTACTTCCTCTTTAGTCCGTTACCATGGTTACACATTGATTTCACCTGCTCCTCGTTTTCTACACACACCTGGTTCTCCTTGATAACTACCTATATAAGCCTTCCTCTTTTCTTTGTTCAGTCTTGGTCCATAAATTTGCTCACATGCAACTAGTGACGACTGCTTCTTTTGGTACGTGCATTCTCGCTAGCTCATATGCTAAGCCACCTGCTTTTTCTTAGCTCTCATGCTAATTGTTTTTGTTTTTACATTTTGTGCCGTGCCAAGTCTAGTTTTCTGTTTGTATATCCTAGTTCTCAAACTAGCGTTTTTGGTTTGCTTTTTATTAGCTCCAGTATTTCTGTTCAGAGCTCCCTTTTTGTTAAATAAATCTTTTAAGATTTTACCTTTGTTGTGTTCACATCAACGCATCCTCGAGGGACTCGAATCCGGCACCTCGATGTCGAACAGTCTTCACACCATTGAGAGCAAACATTGAAATTGACTTTTTTTTATGGTCTTGTTTTGTTCATTAAACTTTTAGCACTAGTGCTAAATGATGGTTTAGTTGGATTGGCCTAAAAAACAGCATCTGAAAGTTTTACCTCATTCTTTTATATTTGGGCTCAAAAGGATATGGTTCTGGATTATCGTTTGTTCCAAAAAAGCTCTCATTAAGTCGGTCTTTGTTAGTTGCTACATGATTTTTGAAAAAAATGTGCCCAGAAAATAAGTTCTGGTACTGCTTAAAATTACTAAAATACTGCGATGAGGTGGCGACTTGTCCAGGGTGTACCCCGCCTTCCGCCCGATTGTAGCTGAAATAGGCGCCAGCGCCCCCCGCGACCCCGAAAGGGAATAAGCGGTAGAAAATGGATGGATGGAATGCGGGCGGTATAGCTCGGTTGGTAGAGCAGCCGTGCCAGCAACTTGAGGGTTGCAGGTTCGATCCCCGCTTCCGCCATCCTAGTCACTGCCGTTGTGTCCTTGGGCAAGACACTTTACCCACCTGCTCCCAGTGCCACCCACACTGGTTTAACTGTAAAAAATAGATATTGGGTTTCACTATGTAAAGCACTTTGAGTCATAAGAGAAAAAGCGCTATATAAATATAATTCACTTCACTAAATATTACGTTACCATGGATGAGCTCGTTACGACAATACATATATACTTAAAACATGTATATAAAACATTGTTGGAGGTTTTTTAAAAGGCGGAATATGTTAATCCCCACTTTATTTGCATTGTTAGCCACCTGGTGTTTTTCACTATCTAAAACGCACAGAAAAGGATAAGAAGTGTGTTTTGCATCACTTAAGAATTGTGGAGGATTTCCAATAAAGTGCAATTTCCTTTAAATATATATGTAAAAAACACATTTCTACCTAAAAATGTTGATTACAATTAACATGACATGATTACTTAGCTACCACAATCTATAACTGAAACATAAAAAAGGTCAAAGTAAGCCACATTGGCAGCAATAAGACCAGCCACGGTTTTCCCTGTGTTGCTTTTCAATATTTTGTAATATGAATGTAATGTGCCTCCTGGGTGACCAAGCTCCCAAAGCAGCTTAAAAGTAAAAATCTTGCAGACATAATCACAGATTTTTTAAATTTTTTTTGTCATTTTTCATTTCATTTCATTACACCATATGCTGGAAGAAAACACAGACTGTTGGAAAAATAAAAAATAAATATTTTCTCTCAATTGAGCTCTAACGGCTCTAAAAGGGTTGTAATATTTCTGTGCGGGCCCACAACAACTTTTGCGTTATCAGTTTAAGTGAGCAAAATTGAGGCAAAATTTTTTTACTCCGATTTTCCTCAAATCATTGATTGGTTTTGGCCGCAGGGTTGTACGGTAAACTGCTACTACTAAAGTACCGCGGTACTAATGTATCAAAAACGTCACTATACTCCAGGGGTAGGGAACCTATGGCTTTAGAGCCAGATGTGGCTCTTTTGATGACTTCAACTGGCTCTCAGATAAATCTTAGCTGACATTGCTTAACACGATAAGTAATGAATAATTCCTTTGGTAATCACAGTGTCAAAAATAACGTTCAAAATATAAAACATTCTCATGCATTTTTATCCATCCCTCCGGTTTCTACCGCACCTGTTTAAGAAGTTGCATTATTGGTAAGAAGTATTTTTTTTATTTTTGGTTAGCCTCAGAATAACAATGTTATTAAAAAGAATAAGAGACTTATTATACTCTAAAAATGTTGGTCTTTCTTAAAAATGCACGCATATAGTTGTATTCAGTGTTAAAAAAATATGTATTAAATGCCTCTCACGGAAATACTTTTAAAAATATTTGGCTTGGATGGCTCTCTCAGCCAAAAAGGTTCCCGACCCCTGCTATACTCCCTTTGAAAAACACCGCTTCCTGCCGCGACATTGCCGGTTTTACGAGCAAAGTGGCATGTTCGGCAGCGCACAATCACAGAGTACTTACAAACATAAACAGCATTGAGAGACAAAAGAGGGAGGATGGATGCATTTTGGCTTGAAAACTAACGATAAACCTGAAGCCATAACACTGAAACGCCGCTTTACAAGAAGTGCTTTAAAACATGGCTAACGAGCTGGCGGTCCATCCGTATTCGGCAGTATTTTAGCTACTCCTGAATCACTAATCCTTGCTTACATGGCGACAAAGTAAGTTTCTTACAAGTATCATCTCTACAAGACAAAGAATAGCTAAACATGCTTCACTAAACACCGTAGGGGGATACAATAGCTCACCGGCGCCGTCGCTAACAAAAGCTACCGCTCCTCAATGTAAACAAACGGGTGGATCCACACCTGAAATCCACAAAATATTTTTTCCGTTTTTTTTTATTTATATTATTATTATTATTGTTATTATTAATTATTCCGTTTTTATTATTATTATTACTATTATTATTATTATTATCATTACTATTATTATTATTATTATTATTATTATTAATAATACGTCCCTGGACAAATGAGGACTTTGAGTATGACCAGTGTATGAAACTAATATAAAGTACGCAAATAACAGAAGAAAAAGTGTTTATTACATTTGACGTAAGTGTAGATAGAACATGTTAAAACAGAAAATGAGCATAAGTTAAAACAGTCAATGATCAAGTAGATTAATAATCATTTTTTACAGCTCGCCCCTCATAATTTTGACAAAATAATATGATGGGAAATGACACAATATGTTACTGCATACCTCAGCAGTCAAATAAAGCTCCTTTGTTTAATTGCTTACTACTAAAAGACAATTTGTCCAGTATGTTCACTATTTTATTTAAGGCCATAAATTTGATTGCAGTAAGAAACATGTATTTAATGTACCATAAGATTTTTTGTTAAAATAAAACCAACAATGCTATTTTTTGGGTCCCCTTTATTTAGAAAACTATCGAAAAATATCGAAATACACAGTCGGATTAAATCGCATGCAACACACCCACAAATTGTACTAAAAGTGTGTGGTATTTGGATGTTATTAAATCAGGCCCATACTATATGTGCATGTTTTTTTAAAATACTCATTTATTCCAGGATTTGCCAAATACTCCTTAAAAACTTTCACAAGTTGTTTACCATCTCACATTTAAAGAGAATGATCAAGTAATGATTAGCCAGGATAAATGTTCACCATTAGCTGCCTGCGGTGGTAGGAAATTAAATCTTACAATTAGCAACAGCACTTTGAGAAAACCCCCACATTTTTTCTACTCGCAAGGCAAGGTTTTTCAATGTTCATTAAAGTTCTAACTATAAATCATATAAACATTTATATATACATGCACACACACACACACACACACACACATATATATGTAAATACACACATATATTTTTGTATATATTTCATACATATATATATATATATATATATATCAATCAATCAATCAATCAATCAATGTTTACTTATATAGCCCTAAATCACTAGTGTCTCAAAGGGCTGCACAAACCACTACGACATCCTCGGTAGGCCCACATAAGGGCAAGGAAAACTCACACCCTGTGGGACGTCGGTGACAATGATGACTATGAGAACCTTGGAGAGGAGGAAAGCAAAATATATATATATATATATATATATATATATATATATATATATATATATATATATATATATATATATATATATACATATATATATATGTAACACTTGACTTTAAGTGAATTCTAGCTATATATATATATTTATTTATTTTATTATTTATATATAAATAAAATAAATAGTTGAATTTCAGACGGCACCTATCAAATACACAGTAATAAAAACACGGTTGTTCTACTAACTGTACTGTGCTTACTGGTTACTAAAAAACAAAAACAACACTTACTGTTCACTATTTGAGTAACCTTTGTTCTGCCATTTGCGTATTGGCGAGCGATCTCCGAATCCGGGAACATCCTTCACGGATTTGTTGTAGACATCTGCAAATGAGAACGGTATGTTGCTTCCAGATATCAGCATTGCCATCTTTGTCTCAGCATAAGATACACCATCGGGTCTCCATTTTGCAAGATAGGCCATAATACGGGGTTGTGAACGATGCTGCGCTGCGGACGCTTTGTGCTTCGCTGACCGTTTATGGAGAAGTCTGTTCTACAAAATTTACAGGCAACATACCCCTTCCCCTTTGAACTCTCCTGGATAAACTGAAATTCTTGTTTCCAATCATTCTGGAACTTGCAAGCGTATTTCTTCATTTTGCCCGTCGACGGTGTAATATATTGGGTTGGAGTCAATAACCATGCGACGTGATGAAGTTACGTCTCTTTACTGTGGGCTTCGGAACAGACATTCTATTTTATGTACAGTAGATGGCAGTATTGTCCTGTTTAAGAGGGTGACAACATTGAATCTGGTTCTCATGGAGCTGGAGTGGGCGTGGCCTCCAGCTCCATCTGAATTTCGGGAAATTTGTCCCGGGAGGTTTTCGGGAGAGGCACTGAATTTCGGGAGTCTCCCGGAAAATCCGGGAGGGTTTGGCAAGTATGCTTAGATTTCAGTGTTTGCAGTGTAGGTTCCATAAATTCGGATCACAGACCAAAAATACTGATCTAGTTAACATGCCAATCAAACAGAACCAATTTACTACACATGTAGCCCAAAATATCATTTGCAGCAGCAATTTTTCACAATTTTTCTCCCTGTTTTATGTCATGTTTTGTCAGCAGTAATGGAGTCTGATATTGGCACTTGAACTCGGGCAATCAACACGTAATTTCCAATGTGTCATAACAGAAAATACATGATGAGCAAAATCCGAGGCCTCATTAATTTAACTAGGTTTTAGAAAAAGCGGAGAAAAGAATAGTGTGTGAGATAGAATATGTTATCCAAATATCCTCTAATTGGTTTGCATAAGGTGAGCCGAGGACGTCATGAATGTGCAAAACAATGAAAAAGAATGAAGAGACATTGTTGTTACAACACAATTGAAAGTGCGTATCCTTTTTGGGTAACTGTCTCTCCGTCACAGATAGGACAGAGTGGAGCAGGTCCTGGTGCACATGCAAATGTAGTCTTGTAACAACAGTCTAATTGTTCTCAGCTCAGGGTTCATACCGTTCTTCTTGCCAGGCAGCATTAAAGCTGTTTCCATTAGAGAGGAACCATGTTCAGACGTGTCATATTCTCTTTTCCCCAACACAATGCCCTACATGCACAACCCACTCCAAAATCGAAGCCTTAATCTGTCTGTGCACGCTCTCCGAGTGGCCTTACCCCATTTGTCGGTATTCAAGGCCACTCCCACTTTTCCCCTACAGCAGCTGTCACAAGGCGGCCGGGGCTTGAATTACTTTCATTTCGAACTTGCACGGAATTTCAACCAAGACGATTAAGGCTCTCAGACACGATCAGCAGCAAAGACATTTGTGTCGCTTATTTGTTCCAGGCTCTTGCACTGAAAATGAGCGACTCATTGATCTTAATGACCTGTAGTGAGACAATGTGGATGGATTACTCAAGCCTGTGTCAAACTTGGTTTTAATCAGAGTGTGGATGTTTGGGCGTACTGGGGATGGGCACCTTTCACATTTGAATCGATACAGTATCTGGGAATTGATACCGCTACTCAATGGTATCAATGTTGGTACTTATCTGTGTTCAAATGTGTTCATAAATGTTCATTGTTTGAATAAAAATATAAAACATTTCGATTTAACACTCAACTGTGCTGTCCATTTAGCTTATTTTTTACACGTCTGTGTCTGATTGTGGACTTTGCATGCAGTTGCAATTTCAAGACATGAGATGGCAGTAGAGTATAGAGTAAAGTGTGTTGCCACAGCCAAGACATCGTCTTTGCCATTAAGTTGAATGTGCCAGTTAGTGTGATCCCGATACCAATCTTTTGGTACTGGTACCAGTACCAAAATTATTTCGATACTTTTCTAAATAAAGGGGACCACAAAAAATGTCATTATTGGCTTTATTTTAACAAAAAAATGTTACGGTACATTAAACATATGATTCTTATTGCAAGTTTGTCCTTAAAGGGGAACATTATCACCAGACCTATGTAAGTGTCAATATATACCTTGATGTTGCAGAAAAAAGACCATATGTTTTTTTAACCGATTTCCGAACTCTAAAAGGGTGAATTTGGCGATTCAAACGCCTTTCAATTGTTCGCTGTCGGAGCAATGACCTTTCACCCGTGACGTCACAACAGGAAGTAATCCGCCATTTTCTCAAACACATTACACACACCAAGTCAAATCAGCTCTGTTATTTTTCGTTTTTTCGACTGTTTTCCGTACATTGGAGACATTATGCCTCGTCGGTGTGTTGTCGGAGGGTGTAACAAAACGAACAGAGACGGATCCAAGTTGACTTATGTGGAGTGTGCTAATCAGACATATCAATGGTCACGGCATGCTAATCGATGCTAACTTGCTATTCGGGCTAGCTGTATGTACATATTGAATCATTATGCCTCATTTGTAGCTATATTTGCATCCAGCCTTTCACTCCACCCACATTTAATGCCAAACAAACATACCAATGAACGGATTCAAGTTGCACCAGTGGTCGAAAGATGCGAAAGTCCCTCGTTTGTTCTGTTCTGTCGTAGCATCGCTACAATAGCGATGCTACGACAGAGATGTGTGGATATCCTGCGACACTCAAAGCAGATGCATTTCCAACGATAAATCACAAAGGTGAGTTTTGTTGATGTTATTGACTTATGTGCTAATCAGACATATTTGCGCACGGCATGACTGCAAGCTAATCGATGCTAACATGCTATTTAGGCTAGCTGTATGTACATATTGCACCATTATGCCTCATTTGTAGCTATATTTGCATCCAGCCTTTCCCTCCACCCACATTTAATGCCAAACAAACACATACCAATCGACGGATTCACGTTGCACCAGTGGTCAAAAGATGCAATCGTTGGTTAGAAGGCGATCGCCGAATTCGTCCTCGTTGCCGTTGTCTGTCGTGATATGGCTCAATAGCTTCAGTTTCTTCTTCAATTTCGTGTTCACTATCTGCCTCCAACCATTCGTTTCAATAGATGCGTAATCTGTTGAATCGCTTAAGCAACTGAAATCCGAGTCTGAATCTGAGCTAATGTCGCTATATATTTCTGTTCTATCCGCCATGTTTGTTTGTATTGGCATCATGCAGTGACGTCACAGGAAAATGAACGGGTGTATATAGCGATGGTGAAAATAAGGCACTTTGAAGCAGTTTTTCGGGATATTGCGTGATGGGTAAAATTTTGAAAAAAACTTCGAAAAATAAAATAAGCCACTGGGAACTGATTTTTATTGGTTTTAACCTTTCTGAAATTGTGATAATGTTCCTCTTTAAATAAAATAGTGAACATACTCGACAACTTGTCTTTTCTTAGTAAGTAAACAAACAAAGGCTCCTTATTTAGCTTCTGACATGTGCAGTAACATATTGTGTCATTTTCCATTCCATTATTTTGTTAAAATTGTTAAGGTCAAGTGGTAGAAAATGTATTATTAATCTACTTGTTCATTTACTGTTAATATCTGCTTACTTTTTCTTTTAACATGTTCTATTCATACTTCTGTTAAAATGTAATAATCACTTATTCTTCTGTTGTTTGATACTTTATATTAGTTTTGGATTATACCACACATTTTGGTATCAATCCGATACAAAGTGGTTACAGGATCAGACATTGGTCATATTCCAAGTCTCCATGTGTCCAGGGATATATTTACTGAATTTATTAAACATAATATAAATTTAGATAAAACAAAAGGAGATGTTGTGATGCCAAAAAATATCGGCGTAATCATATTAGTATCAACTCGATACGCTACTTTACTAGGTGTCATTACAGTGGATATTAAGTGTAGATCCACCAATGGTGTTTGTTTACATTGTGACGCATGTGCGCTACGGTCCGTAGTGAAACACACATTTTGGTATCAATCAGATACTAAGTGGTAACATGATCATACATTGGTCATATTCAAAGTCCTCATGTGTGCAGGGACGTATTTACTGAGTTTATAAACATAATATATATAAAAAAAAAGAAAGATGTTGTGATTCCAAAAAATATTGATGTAATCATAGTAGTATCGACTCGATATGCTACTGCACTTGGTATCATTACAGTGGATGTTAAGTGTAGATCCACCGATGGTGTTTGTTTACATTGTGAAGCGGGTGAGCTACGGTGTGTAGTGAAACATGTTTCGCTATTCCTCATCCTGCAGGGATGATACTTGAAAGAAACATACTTTTTTTTTTCGCCATGGATACCAGGATTAGTGATTTAGAAGTAGCTAAAACACTGCGGATGCATGTTAGCTGCTAGCTACCTAGTCATGTCTTAAAGAATCTCTTCCTAAAGGCTGTTTCAGTGTTATAACTTCACCTTTATCTTTAGTTTTTAAGCCAAAATGCGTCCGTTCTCCCTTTTCTGTCTACACACTGTGTCTGCTTGTAAGTACTCTGTGATTGTGTGCTATCGAACATGCTCGTCTGCTCGTTAAACCAGCAATGACACGAGGTGACTACGATGAGGGCGCGGGGGGGTGTCGGACTGGTTCTTTTCAGAGGCGGTATAGTACCGAATATGATTCATTAGTATCGCTTTACTATACTTTACCGTACAACCCTGGTGCCAGTGTTTATTATTAATACTTTATTCGATCAGGGCTTGGCTCACATTGGCTTTAAGCTCCTTTCATGCAAGCCCCGCCTCATTTAAAACAGACATGCCCTGGAAAAAAGTGAAGAAAACAACCAGTAATTAAAGTATTGGTATAGCCAGAGGTAAAACCATATGAAATATAGAATGTCGGGAGAAAGTATTTGTTACTAGCCAGGGTTAGCTAAACTATACAACTAGCAAAATTAAGGTAAAACTAGTTATGTTAATTCGCTAATAATAGCGGTTTGGCAAAGCAATCACTAAATGTGTAGCCCAGGGGTCCCCAAACTTTTTGTAGCATTGCCGCTACCGTAGTCAGACGTACTGTGCTTCAACATACGGGTATTATTATGGTGTGTGTTTAAGAACCCCAAAATGACACCTGTTAGGAGACATATTATGTTCCGTTTTGTTTTGCCCTTTATGCAAAACCAACTTTTCTTACCTATTGGTCACTGTTGTTGTGTATTTAGGATCTGCATAAGTCCCGAAAATGTATGCTTGTCCGTCCACTATTGTGGTCTATGCTGTAGTTTAAAAAACTAAACGTAAATAAGGCAGCCCACCAAACGACACATCCTGAAGAGACAATCAGAAAGCAGCTTAAAGACGGTCTGTAAAACATAATCTGTGCAAAATGTTGACTAAAAAATATATGTATATGATATCAATCAATCAATCAATGTTTACTTATATAGCCCTAAATCACTAGTGTCTCAAAGGGCTGCACAAACCACAACACAAACCACTACGACATCCTCGGTAGGCCCACATAAGGGCAAGGAAAACTCTCACCCAGTGGGACGTCGGTGACATTGATGACTATGAGAACCTTGGAGAGGACGAAAGCAATGGATGTCGAGCGGGTCTAACATGGTACCGTGAAAGTTCAATCCATAGTGGATCCAACACAGCCGCGAGAGTCCAGTCCAAAGCGGAGCCCGCAGGAAACCATCCCAAGCGGATGCGGATCAGCAGCGCAGGGATGTCCCAAACCGATACACAGGCAAGCGGTCTATCCTGGGTCCCGACTCTGGATGAGAGGTCCATCCTGGGTCCCGACTCTGGACAGCCAGTACATCATCCATGGCCATCGGACCGGACCCTCTCCACAGGGAGAGTGGGACATAGGAGTAAAAGAAAAGAAACGGCAGATCAACTGGTCTAAAAAGGGAGTCTATTTAAAGGCTATAGTATACAAATGAGTTTTAAGGTGAGACTTAAATACTTCTACTGAGGTAGCATCTCGAACTGTTACCGGGAGGGCATTCCGGAGTACTGGAGCCCGAATGGAAAACGCTCTACAGCCCGCAGACTTTTTTGGGGCTTTGGGAATCATTAATAAGCTAATAAGATGTGTCCCGTATAATTTGGTGCACCCTGTGTATGAAAATTGACTTAAAAAGACCCGTTCATCGACAATGCGCTTTATAATCCGGTGCACCTTATGGTCTGAAAAATATGCTAATTAAACAAATAATGATATGCTAAAAATAAGCTAATTAAACAAGTAATTGAAAGAACAAAATACAAATCAAACCTTTTTATAAATGAATCTATCATAGAATCATTCCAGTCCTAATTTGAACCTACTGTATATAACAATATTGTATACAAACAAGGACAGTGTTTCTTGGATAGTTGAACTATCAGTCTCCATTGGATTGTTGACTTTAGCAGTCCTCATTCGCCCCGATTACTCAAACTGGTGAAGTGAAAGAAGATACGGTCAATACCAGATGAATGAATGGAGCTAGTTTGACGTCTTTCTCCATACGGCTCTAGTATAATGAACTCATTAGTCAGAGGGCTAACAAGCAATTCAATTATGTTGCCTCTAAAGTGACATGTATGGCATCATGTCTCTGGAGCGTAACCTCCCAATGGGAAGTTAGATTTACACAGATTGGCACATAATAATAAAAAAAAAAAAAAAAAAAACAGCAGAGGCGTTTACATTAGAATGTTTCTTGATTGGTTAAGTTGCTAAATTAATTCATTGTTTTTATTATGCAGCATTTGTGTGTGTTTCTTTAGTACAACTGTATTTTCCACGCTATAAGCTGCACCTAAAAACCACACATTTTCTCAAAAACTGACAGTGCAGCTTATAACCCGGTGCGCCTTGTATATGGATTAATATAAATATTTATTTTCATAAAGTTAAGGTCTCGCAACTAAGGTAAACAGCCGCCATCTTTTTTTCCTGTAGAATAGGAAGCGCTTCTTCTTCTACGGTAAGCAACCGCCAAGGTAGGCACTCGCCCACCTGGAAAGAGGAAGCGCTTCTTTTTCTACAGTACGCAACCATTGTGATAGCAAAATTACTTATACTCGTTTGAAGAGATGATGTCCTTTGAACTGGGTACCAAAAGTTGTTTATTGGGCTCAGGAATGTGACACTTAGCAAGAGATCTCTCATCTGATCAAGCTCTATCTCCTGTGTCTTTGATGTGACATGCTCCCCCCCTCGTGCTAAATTGGTCCCCTTTCCTGAGAAAAAAGACCATATATTTTTTTAACCGATCTACGGACTTTTGGCGAATTAAACGCCCTCATGAAGCGATGACGTCAGTACGTGACAATGCCTAGGTAAGAATATCGCCATTTTCATTTTCTCAAACACATTACAAACACCGGGTCTCAGCTCTGTTAGTTTCCGTTTTTTCGACTATTTTTTGGAACCTTGGAGACATCATGCCTCGTCAGTGTGTTCTCGGAGGGTGTAACAACACTAACAGGGAGGGGATTCAAGTTGCACCACTGGCCCGAAGATGCGAAAGTGGCAAGAAATCTGCCTCCAGACCACATCGAATATGCCGTAGTGTCTGCACATTTTACCGGCGATGACAGACATGGCACAGAGATGTATGGATAACCTGCAGATGCATTTGCAATGATGAAGTCAACGAAATC